>NC_069383.1:84125000-84317500 GCF_027475565.1 Acinonyx jubatus
ATAAGAGTGGCGAGACCAATGCACATATACACCAACTTCAGAGAATATAAAGTAATTTATGAAAATCAGCTTAGAGGTATTCATAAATATTGATGTAAAAGTACTGTGGTTATAAGAAAAACAATATCAATGTGAATTTCAGTAGCAGGGGAGGAGATAAATAGTGGTGCATTCAAACAGAAATTTTAAGCAACTATTAATTATAATTTTAAAGACTAGTGATATGAAAAAATGTTCCTGTTGTAATTAAATATGAAAACAGAATAAAGCCTATGTTGATATCTGAGGCCATTTTATTTTAAAAATATACAAATACACACATGTGCATATATAATCTATGTATAGATAGGTACATAAATACTAAAATAACATATGCAGGAAATAAAAATACTGGGTAAATCCTAAAAAATGAAACTTGTGGGTCAATTTTCAAATGTAATAAAATGCATACACACATTATTGCATAAAAATAAAGGAAAATGATATTAGAAAAATAAGAAACAATGTTGCATTTACATTGTTAGTAAGGATATAAAGAAATCATTTTAATTCACATCCTAATTTCTATCCTTTTTCTTTTGAAAAGACTATGTTTTTATTTCTTCTATAATTTCTTTACAAGTCAAATGTTTGTTGAATATAATTTGTTATTTTATAGAAAACAAGTTACATTCACAGTTTGTATAAAATTGTTCATATGATTCATCCCATATTTCTACATTTTCCCATTATTAACATTTTCATGTGCTGCAGGTTTTTGCATGGTCATTTGTTTTGTTGATGAGAACTATAGAGTCAAGAACAACTGTCATATGTTATTTATCTTTTAAAATTCCCCATTATTGCTGTGCAAAGTACACAGGTGCTAATCAAGAAATGTTTACTAAAGTTTTTATTTAAAAATTTTTTTTCCACATTTTTCTTTAAATTCTAGTTAGTTAACATGTAGTATAATATTGTTTCAGGAATGGATTTTAGTGATTCATCACTTAAATACAATACCCAGTGCTCAACACAAGTGCCCTATTTAATGCCCATCACCCATTTAGCCTATCCCCCCACCCCCCACTTCCCCTCCATCATCCCTCAGTTTGTTCTCTATGGTTAAGAGTCTCTTACAGTTTGCTTCCCTCTCTCTTTTTTTTTCCCTTCCCCATGCTCATCTGTTTTGTTTCTTAAATTCCACCTATTTTTAAAGTTCTCACACTTGTAATTTTTATTTTTAAGTGCATTTAAAAATATTAACCTTCAAAATGTCCCATTTAGTGTATGTGGAATGTGGCTGTATCTTTCAGGCCAATGCTGTCAGTTTTAAGAAAAATAATGTATGTGAATAATGTGAATATTTTCATTGAATAATAAACCTTTTAAAAGTAATTTCCTTTAGGCCCTAAAGTAACCACTTCCTTTATTCCATAGCTTGTTTATTAATGTTGAATTCTGTGTATTAGAGAGTTTAGTTTTCTTCCTGTCCATGGGTAATTAGGGTAGTACCTGCTCTCCAAACCCATAGGATATTAATTGGCACAGTTAAAATTAATTTCCAGTTTGAAATTGGAGCAGTATATGGTCATTAGAAGCTTCACACAATGGTAGAGAGTCTCTTGTTCCTGAGCAGGAAACTTTTTCAATAACTGAATTGTAATATGTGTAATATGTAATATGTAATATGAATTGTCATCTAAGGAATGAACTCAAGGACAGGAGAACAAGTGCCTCTTTAAATTTGGTACCCTGAGCACACCACTTACCTCTCCCTAGCCAGGCAGATATTCTTGGTCAACAGGCAGTTCTCTCTCAGATGATTCAGGAACTAATCTATTTCTGTTCTATGACCCTGTGACCATTTGGTCTTCTTTGTCCTCTGTATCCATCAGGTAGAAGGAAAAAGAGAGCATGGACCTGGCAGACAGTTCCTAAGAGCATAGCCTGTAAATGACACATATTTTATTGCTGAGGAGGAGTCATATGGCTGGACTTAACTATAAGGGATGCTGGCAAAATGTAATCTAGTTGTGTCCCCAGGAAGGAAAGGAAATAGATTTTTGCTGAAAGGCAGTGGTCTATTATTATACCAGTTGCTGTGCTAAGTGATAGGATAGCACTGATGGATGATTTAAGTCTCTCTAGACTCTAGAGAACCCCTAGTTTCATAGGATAGAGACAACTACATATATATAATTCTAATGGAAGGTATCAATAGGTGTGTCTTTGTACAGGCTCCTCTATAGACTGATGTCTAGAGAGTCAGGCTTTAGTCTGTATTTAGATATCTCCTTTGCTCACTCATTTATTTACTTATTCAGCATTCTCCTCACAATGAGTAGTCTGTAATGCTTCTTTAGAGCATTTGAAGAAAGGAGAGAGACAAATGAACTCCTATGCAGGAACCAAACAGGGTTTAACTGTAAGTGATGTAGAATCACACGCCTGATTTTATATTGAGGTTTGTATCTGTATGTCCTGCAGAAGTTGGAAATGATGGAATGTTTACAGTATATCAGAAGATCTTAATAAAAGTAGCTACATGCAAATAGAAGCTTGATAGAATTGCAGAACTTCAATTTTTAGTAATGAGAACAAGAAATGACATTCTATACACGAGTAGCAATGTGAGTCATTGTGCATTGTAGAGTCTCAGCACAAAACTCTCTGGGGAAAGAAGTCAAATCACAGGACATGGTCCTCAGAACTTGATCCTGTACCTCTATGTCACATTGTGGGATGATGATAAAACGTTTCTGTTTATTACTGCCTGTTGTCAGATATCAATCATAAACCTTCTGAAACCATCATTTTCAGTTTCATAATCATTATCAAATTTTGTCATAATTTTATACATTCCTTTGAGTATATTATTTTACACAATGACTATGTTATGTTCATTGTATCATTACATGGTTTCTGTTTAACAGCAATTTTCTTTTACTACTATCCAAGGTAATAAAATCTTCAAATATCTCACTTTTACATTTATTTCTAAGAAAAGATGGCCTTCTGTAATTGACCTTTACTTTTTTTTTAAACTTTAGGCTGATTTTTATCATCTACTTAGAGAACTTGGACCAATTTATTGCAAAGGCCTTTTTTCAACTAAATATTATCAAACCTAAGAAGCACGTGATACCTATGCTCCTGACAGTACTATAGCTATGACTGATTTTTTTCTTAGAATTTCACATTACTGTTTATTCAGAAAACTGAAGTGCTAAAAACTAAAGATATAAATTGTTCAGAACACATTTATGCTTTTAATACAATGTGTTCTTCAAAGGACTTGTAGTCTGAAGGAAGCTTAATTTTTTTAACTTTTGTTTGGAGCCTTAGAAATTTAGTTTGCTTCCATTATAGAAAACAAACAAACAGTGAGAAGTGAGAAAGACTTGCTTTGAGAGTGTATAGTGAAGACTTTCTAATATTAAAAACAGATACTGCCATGTTAAGCAGTTCTATTTCAACAAGATCAGCATGTTTACCATTTGTAGAATGAAGATAGGGGAATGGTGTGGTCTCAGTATGGAGGCCAGCCATGCAAAGGGCAGGCTGTATATATAAGACCTTCTGGTCTACTGCTCAGAATACCTACTTTGTAATTTCATTGTACAGTGACAATTCATTTTCTCCCTGTACTCTAATTACATATCCTGAAACAGAATTTCTTTCATGGTATATCATATCTATGTAAAATTGTCAGGAATAACAGGTTACTGATTCTATAGTAGGCAAGGACATCGCACCTAGAAATGACAACCAAGAAATGGGAATAGACAGAAATCAGTACAGTCAGGGGGACTAATTGGGATAACTATGCCCTATTCACTCATTTTTATTTCTACCTACATATGTCATCTGCAGGAGTACTAGCACAAGTAGTCCAAGTGAATGGAGACAGGGCAAGCTCTTTTTTCAGTTATGATTAACATGGATCACAAGGGATCTGAGCACAGGGTGAGAGCTCACCTGAGTTGGGCTTATCAGAATCAGGCTCAAGAGTCTCAAATCCAGGGAATGAGTCTATTAGGAACCAAGTAAGGAGACTTGCCACCTCCCAGCCACCTTCATCCTAGGCTAGGGCACATGTATATAGCTCTCAGCCTTTGTGAAGAATTCTTTTGTTCCAACGACTCTGGCAGAAGTTCCAGTGTGCAGGCTGGAAGTACACAGCAGAGATGGTAAGTAGGAAGTGTCTAACTTGATGATCATTAGCTTTTCAAGCTACACACAGAAGAGATCTCATCTGAAGGCCATACTCTATAGTACCTCCAAAGACAACCAAGCCTGGCACTGTTTTTCTCAAGCCTCAAGAAAAGCAGAGTCTAAAAGTTGTCTCTGACATTCGTATTGTCTTGTGGAAGCAGGAACTGACTATATTTTTTCACCAAAACATTAAACATGGCCACGTAAAATACTTTCAGATATTCAACTTATTAAGGGAGGAGAGTTGGGGTGCTCAAATAACAAGGCACCATTAAATTTCGCTTAGATGGTAAATTATTTATTAATGTGAAACAAACAATACCTGTGGGAATTCTAGTAAAAGGAAACAGTTTCACACGTGGTAAGAAATATACTTACAAATGTTAATATACTGAAGTCAATGTACTTATGTTGAGGATAGGTACCTAAGAATGAGAATTATCTTTTCTGGCTTTTTCTGGCTATATTTTAATTTCTTATTTAAAAAAACCCAATTTTTAGCATTGATTTACTATCTCAGTATAGCCATATCAAAAGATAAGTAAAATATTATAGGATTTTAATTTTTCTGAAAATTAGGAATTGATTTTGTTTTACTCAGATGAATGACTTCATGAAAAGGGGAAAGATGGGAAAGCTAATTTAAAAAATATCTTTACAAAAATCTTTTTTTCCTTAAGCATTTCATGCTCTATTTGGTAATTATCATTTTAGTTATATAACCTGTCTATTGCAAAGTTCTTAGATGTTACTCTAGCCTATTATTAAGGATTTTGCCATTTAATTCTTTATAATATATCAGCAAAACGGAACCATCAACCTTCGCTGCCGTTTAATGAAATAGACTTCAACTTCCAACAGATTGTAGTAGTAATTTAAAGATTATGATCAAATTTTCCAGCCATGTAGATACTGCAAATAGATATTAGTGGAGGAAAAAAAAAGACTAGAGTATTGGTTTTTGATGAATGCAGATCTGTTTGCTTCACTTTATATTACGTCTGTGAGTTGTGATTTGTGAGACTGGAAGGAAGACGATGATCATCCAGTCCTAGTAAAATATGTGTGTGTTAAACTCATTTGTTTCTCTGTCACCCATAATCTTTATTGCTGTTGATCTCTCAACTCATCCTAGGAGAACCACTCTACCTTATTCTTGCATTTATTATGGGTGAAAAAAGGATACTTCTTTAATTTAGAAAGTTGGAATCATGCTTTGGTAAAAGTTATTTAAAAATAGAACATAATGAAAATTGAGTATAAGTAATTGCTTTTGGAGAGTTTTTTTTCTACTTCACTCAAACTGTTTCTTTTTCAAAATTTTTATAACAAGTCGAAGTTTCCCAGAGTAATGAAGTCCAAAGCCAGAATATATTTTCTGTATGTCTTTTTTTAATTTTTAGTTCTGAATCTTTGTGTAATTTTCTTTAAGTTATGATGACTGTGTTTTCCTATAATTACTCAACTATATTTGCAAAATTTATGAATTATTTCTTTAAGTCGGCTTTTTTCCTGCTTTGTATAAGTATAGAAAAGAGCCTTATTTTTGTTCATTTCCCCCTCCTTATCTGAGGTATTTATGCTTTATTTTGATATCTTCATTCACTTATTCATTCAGAAATTCAACTCTGACATCTCAAATCCTTGCTGTTCTGTGGTCCCCCAAATTTCTTTGGGGAAAATAACTGAGAGGGTAAACAGGAGACTTGAAAAGATTGTTCAGGGTATTAATATATCATAATTTCTGCAGCTTCATCCCCTGCGTTGAGTTTCTTTCTTACCTCTTAGTAGGGGGTTTGCATTAGGATACCATGAGTTGGGCTCTTCATCTTGGGCCATGAGTCCCTGCACAGCTGAGAACTGGGGCCCCAGAAGAGAAACTGGTCTCACACGCAGAATAGTGTGATTCTTTCTGCCAATCCGAGATAGAAAGGTTGGAAAACACCCATTCTTTCAGAAGCACATCTCTTAAACTAAATCCTTGCTCTTGCTCTTCCCTTTTACCAAGACTTCCTTGTCACGAGTTATGACTTGAGTTCATGAAACCCATGCTTTGAGGGATGTCAGGGGGTGAGGGGTTATGCTGAACTCTGACCTGAGATTAGAATCTTTATAGATGGTGCTATGATTTGGCTCTTGCCACATACCTTAATGCAGAAAGACAATTTCTCCAACTCCTCTCCAAATTCCCACTCTGCCTTTGCTTGACAACCTTCTCTATATCCACCTCTTCATCATCTAATGTAGGAAATAAAACCTCCTTTATATAATTTATGACTGCAGTTCATAACTTCTGAATAAAATAGGATTGCTGCTGTGACTCCCATGGTTATTTAATTTGCTTTACTGTTTCACCCACCCAAGACATACAATTTTTTTTTTATTGAATCACTTATGCCACTGTATTTACCAAATTATAAAATTTGCCAAGTGGAGAACACCATATTTGAAATGTATCATGCAGAGTTGTCCTATCTCTGAAGAAAAGGATATTGTGCCTGAAGATTTTGTTCTACTTAGCACCTTCCACCGATAGAGGAATTGTGCCTTGAGTTTCTGATTATTCTAGTCAGTTAGACATATTTAGGAGTTAATTTACCCAGGACTTATAAAGGGAAATTTTGTTAGTCCAAGGCGATTTGTGGCCATCTGGGAAACTTCTCATTTGTTTGTACTTATTATATTCTCTCTACATGTCTGGATTCTATACAATGTAATCTTATTATTAGTACTGTTTCTGGAAAACTGGATATGGAATTTATACTTACTACATTTAAATATAAGATTCATAAGAATATCATGCTGGCTTTGTTCATGACCATATTGTAAATTCCTGAAGTATTTTCTGTGACTTAACTGGTGCTGATATATATTTGTGGAATAAATAATCCCTTTCAAGTACTTGAATCTAAGGTTTTTGCAGGAGATTCCCACTCTGTCTTCCAGTGTTTAAGCTACTGGAACCATAAGCAAAGCTCCAAAGTTATGAAATCCAGCTTTATTCCTGGTAGCCCCAGACCTGTGGACAGTTAAAAGGAATTTAGATAGAAAATAATTTCTCCTCCCCATTTTACACACAAGGATTATTTTCATTCTCATAAAATCTATTACAGCTTTTCAGCCAAATATAGTGAATTATTTTCAGGTTAGCTGGAAATAAGTATCTTAAAATCTGGGACAAATATTTAATTTTTCTCCAAATGATTAGAAAAGAAAGAATTTCTGACATACGTACTTTTTAAACTAGAAGATTGCTCTCTATGTATGCATTATTTTAATACATTCTTTGTGTTGTGGCATTTACTCCTGAATAGTTAATAGAGACAAGATAGGAAAGGTAAGCACCAAAAAAGGCAACATGATAGATAGTGGTGTACTGATAAGTTAATGCTTTCCCTCTTTGAAGTAAATTTCATTTTCAGTTGATATCCTAGAAACTTGATTTTATTTACCAAGAAAGTTACAATTTAGCTATTCTACGAACAGTTTTGGGGTATCTGTCACCAATTTCTTTTATGGTATGCTGACCAGAATGTTTATAAAATAACACAAATTTGAAATTATCCTATATATCAGTGTTGAAAATAAAAATATGGAATATTTTAATTTATTGATTAATACTATATGTGGATAGTAAATATGCATTTCATTAGTTAACTCATTAAGTACATTGATTATTCAATATAATTATGCAGGAACATCTCAAGAAATATTAAAGTTAAGTCTTTTATTTTAAAAAAGGCCCATTTTAGTTCTTTGATGAAAAGTCTTCCAACATACACAGCAAAACTCTAAAGTAACACTTAAATTTCTAATAAGCATTCCAGAATTCAAGTATTCAAGAAAATTTTATCTCTTTCAAATTATAATGACTTATTGGAAGGTTATATACTTACTGTAATAATGCTACCAATGCTACAATCCTCTTTTGAAATTATTATTATTTTATATCTGTACCTTGCTTTGTGCCAAAACTATATAAATGATTTTTTTAATGACTTGGTATATGTGGTTCATAAGGTTGAATCTGATTTGATTTCAAGACATATACCAGAAATTACTTTTTTAGTTAAGTCTTTGATGTAAGCCTGATTATGATTTTTCCTATTTGCCTTTCTCATAAAAGTGGAATGTAGAATGTGTACTACATGACCTCCTATTCTATGTAACCATTCGCCTTTTTGTAAGATTTATTATTAAGTCAAAGATTAAGGCAGACCCTGTATAAATGTTTTTCCTATTATAAAATAAAAATGATCACTTTGATTGCATTTATATATTTTATTTTATCTTATTTTAATATTGTTTTCCTTGAAAAGGAATTAACTCTTCAATGCCCAAGTTAGTGTCAACTGCCTCTCTAATGAACTAAACACACCTTACTTGATAAAAGTCTCATGTTTTACAGATTTCATTGTTAGATGACAGTGAACTCAGTTTGAAGGTTTTTAAGTATTGACAGAAGTTGAATTCTCTTTTCTGTCTGATTAATGGATAATTGTATATAGTTCTTAACTGAGGCATTACTGTAGTGTGAACCAAAAATGAATAAGCTTAACTTATACTAGCTTTCATTTGACTTAATAGATAGCTTAGGCATTCATCAAAAATTAAGGTCAGAGGTTTAGGAGGTATGTTAGCATATTCTAGCAAACTGAATGTTGCATTAAGAAAAATGAGTGCTCTTATACCTAAAGCAAAGAAAAATATGATAATGATCTGAGTCTAGAAAATAGGAGAGCATTACCTGAAGCAAAGGAGAAAGTATGATTATGGTCTGAATCTAGAAAATGAAACTAGTCTAGATTCTAATTTCATAAATAGCCTAATTTCAAATTCTCTCTCTCTTTTGATGTTTACTCATTTTTGAGATGGAGAGAGACAGAACATGAGCAGGGGAGGGGCAGAGCGAGAGGGAGACACAGAATCCAAAGCAGGCTCCATGCTCTGAGCTGTCAGCACACAGCCCGATGCAGGTCTAGAACTCATGGACCCTGGAATCATGACTTGAGCCGAAGTCAGATGCTTAACTGACTGAGCCACCCAGGCACCCCTCAAATTATTTCTTTATACATCTATCATCACCAAGTGAGTAGGAATATTATTCTTTCCATTTGGTGAAATTTTATTATTAGTTATTATTTACAGTATGATTTTTATACTCTTAAGATTAAATGATGGTCTTATCATAAGTGATTCATAAAAAAAGTTCAAAATTTAAAAATCAAGTATTTTAAAACAAAAATATTGGAGTGGTATAGTTATTGGTGTGGGTTATTTTTTGAAAAAGGTATTAAAATTCCAACACATTTCAGATTTATAGAAAAAAAGAAGCAAATAAGGAATGAAGAAGGGTGAAGTATCTAAAATGATAGAAAAATAAGACTATATTCTTCTATATCTCATGGACAATTTTATACATGCTTATAGGTGGATACTGAAAGGAAAAGGCTAAATTTGAAATTAAATTATTTAAAGCCAGCAGTAAATTTAGCACATAAGATGACTACAATAAAAAAGAGAGTATAGGAAAGAACAAAATTAGAATAACAAAGAATATGGACCAGAATTCCAAAAGTAGAAAGAGGAGACACTTTCAAACAATGCATTTTATTTGAAAGCAGTAGTTTGTTCATACAAACCACTGATGGTAAATAATGAGCAGTAACAGTTAGATAATAGTATAAGTTGTAATACAGTGATACAACGGAAGGGGTTAGAAGTTGAACAGCAAAGTGGTCATCAAGACCCTTTGAAGAACCAGTGGTGGCAGAAGTGACAATGTGGTCTACTTAGAAAAGCAACTGAAAAGTAAACCATTTCAAGATAAGCAGGAATGCCTAAATGGTTCAGTAGGTTAAGTGTTTGACCCGTGATTTCCACTCAGGTCATGATCTCATGGTTTCTGTGATCAAGCCCCACATTGGGCTTTGCACTGATAGTGTGGAGCTTGCTTGGGCATGTCCCTCTCTCTGCCCCTACCCCTCTTGTGTGTCTGTATACACACACAACACACACACACACACACACACGCACACACACTAGTGCATATATTTACACTCCTACAAAAATGTATATATACGTGTAAATATTCAAAAATTGTATATTAACAATATCATGCAAATAATTACACTTTTTAATATATATTTTTAAGTAAAAGTCCTTATATCAAATTTTATATGCTGTCAAAATTTCTGGAAAGGGATTTGCCAGACAGTGGAGTGGAATTTTCCCCTGGAGGTACACCATAAACCTAATTATGTGAGGAAATTAATGAAAAAATATCAAGGCTGAATGTTATTATTACACCTTAGAATCACTATTTAATCATTTTGGCTGATTTAGAGTATCTCAACTGTTAGTTAAGAATAACCAACTAAAAATATTCTTTTTTTTCTTTTAATTCACAGTAATGACTGTTGTTGCTTTGGCTCCACTGTCAATCACAACCAAACTGTTTTGCTGTTGTTGTTTTTTTAATCCTAAGGTGCATAATTGATACTCTGAACTTTTTATAAGATTGTTAAAATAGGGGCACCTGGGTGGCTTAGCTGGTTGAACCTTGGACTCTTGATTTCAGCTCAATCTTGATCTCATGGTTTGTGGGATTGAGTCCTGGGTTGGGCTCTGCACTGACAGTGGGGAGCCTTCTTGGGATTCTCTCTCTTCCTTTCTCTCTGCCCCTTCCCCATTCGTATATTCCCTATCAAAATAAATAAACATTTTTAAAAAGATTGTTAAAACAGATATTTCATTTCAAAACTTTGAATCGAAGTGGAATATTCTTTTAACCATTATAAGGATTGTGGGTATAAATGCACAGAAAGTACTTGGACATTGACTTGTTACATGCATCTCTAGGTGATATCTTCTAGATATTCCTGTCTACTTTGACATAACCATGTGCATATATTTTATTACCCAATTTTAGAATTTTGTTTAGTATTTATACATTAATATAAGTTATTATTGATGGTGTTGCTGTTGGTTTTGGGATCACAGAATTGGTGAGACAACAAACATAGTAAAGCTATATTTTTTTTCCTACTTTCAAAATGCCTGTTTACTTTTCCCTCATAGCTTTAAAATAGAATGAAGGTAATTTCACATAATCATAATCTCCATTTCAGAGAAGGAAATCATCTACTGAGAGATAATAAAGTAGATTCATAAGATAAAAAATAGGTAAGGAAAATAGAGGCTTCTTATAAATGCATGATAACAGTGTTTTTTTTAATTCTTAAGGACTACAGCAATTGTTAAATGCAATAGAGTAGGCTTTCTGCCTCTGCTAAATCAGTAACAAAAGTATGATAGAAAAATATTTTTAAACTCAAACAGTGCTGAAATTTAAAGTCACTTTGTCTTAAAGCATTTTTATAATACTCAAGCATTATTCCATTTTGGTCCTGAAGGAGCATAATCCAAATTTACTAATGTCGTTAAATAGTACTTTAGGCTAAGTAACTCCCCCCTTATTTTTTTATTACAGCCTTATATTTTTGCAGAGTTGCACATTATAGCTTTAATAGAGACCTTACTTCCTTCTACTCCATTGCAGCCTTCAATTGATTATATACTTTATGTACATGCCTTTTGTACTACTGCAAAAATTTCAGTATGCTTGGATCATTTTAAAGTTCCTTTAAATATTGTCATGGCTACGTTGCTGTAAAGAAAAGCATAAATAAAAGTGCTGCTAATTTGTTTGAAACGCCCATTTTCCTGTAATCTTCCCTGGAATTTTTTTTCATGCTACTTACTAGTTAGTTTAATACAACTATACTTGCAAAAAGATACATGTCACAGAGTCTAATGGGAAATTATTTGGGCAATAGTATACTGTTGAGATGTTTGTGAAAATCCATATTTCCATCTATGTGAAAATGTTTGGTTTATGTTCCTAAGACTTTGAGGTTTCCATAGTCAATACAGATGAAAGCTTTTCCATTCTACATATTATAAAAGGATAAAGTGTTCTAAAAGTCACACTTGTTGCACATTAAACCTTTGAGACATTTGGATGCAGTTTAATCAGTGTTAAAAATTTAACAGCTATCCAGAAAAAAAAATAATGTGCTATTTGTTATTAATACCCTGGAAATTTTATGAATTCTCATATTGAAGCTATTTTATAACAAATTGCTTACATTTTTAAGGCAAATTAATGGAGAAAATAAGGTCTTTGGCAACCCACAAGTTACTATTTGGATTAATACATTGCTTTGTGTTATTTTTTACCAAATTATATACCTTTAAAGAAACAAACAAACACAAAAACAAACAAACAAAAACCTTGGGGAAGAAAAAGAAGCCTTAAAACAGACTTGCTGCTAGTGCTTTCAAGAAGCCTTCAGGTTTTTCTATTTTCTGGCTAATTGAGTGACTACATCTTGTAACCATAAATGGTCATACTTATCAACTTTCTCTAATACGATTCGTTTATTTTTTATCTCTCAGTATAAAGTTGCATAAACATTCACCTATGGTTTTCTCTTACTATGAGTTTTGCTGTGGTTGTTTTGTTTTGAAAATTTACGTTTTAATATATCATCTGGAGTGTGTGTGTGTGTGTGTGTGTGTGTGTATAAAATGTTGGGATGATGCATTTATTTTGTTCTCTTGAAATCATTAATTGCTCCAAAACAACTAAGGAAATACTCCATTCTTTCACTATTCTTTAGAATTACTTTATTATAACTTATGTGCTGATGCACTTACTGCTTTCTTTAAGCTAATTGTAACATATTTCTTTTTCAAATTTTATTTCAGTGTTTAGTGTGTCCAAAGTATTACTCTTGCCTTATTTCTATAATTAAACAGAAATCCTCGTAGTATTTTATCATTTAAAATGGTGTCAGCTTTTGGTGTGTGGTATCATGTTAAGGAAGCATTCTTGTGTTTCTCCTGTGCTAATCATCTTATTAGATGATTACTTCGCAATTACTTATTACTTATAAAATGATTACTTTGCAATCTGTCAAAATAAACAGATATGTACTCTATCGATGAATTGGTTTTGAGTTTTACTATTAATAGAGTTCCCAATATTAAACTGTCTTTGTAGTCTTGGCCATGGTGTATAGTTTCATATGAACAATATAAATAAATATAACTGTAATATGAATAAATGCAGTCTTTGATTCTTTTATTTTGGAATTTAAAAGTTAATATGAAATCAGAAAGTGAATAGGAGACATCATAATTTACTACATGTTTTACTTTGCATATATGTTCCAAGCAATATGTATAGTTATTTCCATGATGGATTATAGTTTATATATTTTTCAAAATTCTCTATCATTTTTGGGGCGCCTGGGTGGCGCAGTCGGTTAAGCGTCCGACTTCAGCCAGGTCACGATCTCGCGGTCCGTGAGTTCGAGCCCCGCGTCAGGCTCAGAGCCTGGAGCCTGTTTCCGATTCTGTGTCTCCCTCTCTCTCTGCCCCTCCCCCGTTCATGCTCTGTCTCTCTCTGTCCCAAAAATAAATAAACGTTGAAAAAAAATTTTTTTTAAAAATTCTCTATCATTTTTATAGATAACTATGGAAGGAAATGACTAACATACAAAAATTCATTAAAAGAATTTGTCGACCATGTACCACAGAGGAATGTCTTTGCCTTTAGACACATGACTGGTTATTTTAAAATCCAGTTTTATACCTGTATTAATTATATTTTGATACTACTGTTGAACTCTTACTAAATGTTTTTATGAATGTTTTTATTAGCCATACCTTTTTTACTCATGAGAATTCCAGATCCCAATAAATAAAGATAAGACAGTTTATAATTACTCACTATGCAGTGTAGATTCAAAGAGAACACGACTAAGCATTATGAATGTTCTCTGTTGGGAAAGAATAGGTCAAACACCCTTTCAGGCCCTTCACAGATCAGAATGGGGACCATTGGATTTATGGAGCATTTTCATGAGGAATACAGGAATGGCTACCACCAGTCTTGGCCTCACCAGTTTGTATCTTCACTTTTGCTCTTAAGTAGCAGCTTTAGAAGTGTAGAAAAACAACTATTTTCAGTTTCTCATTTCAGTCTTCTGATCTTTAAAAAAATTTTGATCTTATTTTCAGGTCTTTTGAAGATAATTTAGAAATAATTTTATGTCACTATTTTTGCTAAAGAGGAATAGCAAATTAGAAAATGTTCAGGCCTCTTGAAATGTATGACCTCTACTTAAACTTATTTTTAAGAAATGCAGATATATCCCCCAAAGATTTATAATTGTGAAGAGCTAGGTATCAAGGGTTAGTGTTTAACTTGTTTAACCCTTACACAAATCCATCGGTATTATTAACGCTGTTATGCAGATAGGAAACTGAGGTGCAAGTATGTTAAATTAAGTTTTTCTAGTCGTTAAGAGATAGAGCTGTGATTCTGGTCTCAGGCAGTCTGGCTGAAGATTATTTATGCATAACCCTGTGTTGGTTCTCTGTGTCTGACAACATGTCCCTACAGTGTTAGGGTGCAATGAGATTTATATCATGAGATTTTAGTAATATGAAATTCCTCAAATTAGGAAAACTCATGATAAATATTTCCTGGGGAGAATAAGGAGAAAAATATTCTTCTGTTAATAAGCCTGCTTTCATCCATTCTTCTCTGTGGTGAACTTGAGCTATAATAGAATTCCCACTAGATTATAATTCAAAGGAATGTCTGCCTTTTTAAAAAGTAAAACATTCATCACAAAATGAATGTGAAAGATGGATCTCTGTCTAGATAAATAATTTATGGTTGAGTATGAAAAAGGTAAGATTTAGATTGAAGACATAAGGACAAATTGGGAATTATTTCTTCCTCAGCTTGCCAAAAGCTGTTAGATTGTCACAGAGGAAAGACTGAAAGAAATACTACTTCTCTGTATTCTCCAGCAGTATCAGGACCAGCATCAGCACTCTCATGATAGAACATTTGAACTGTTCTGTTAGAGTAGCATAGATATGTGGGGGGAGACCAGACAAGTAATATAAAATTTTTATTTCTATTATAATAGTACGTTTTATTTTCATTTTTTCCCATTTATTTTGAGAGACAGAGAGAGAGAGTAGGAGGGGCAGAGAGAAAAAGAGAACATGAGTGGGGAAAGGGCAGAGAGAGAGAGAGAGGGAGAGAGAATCTCAAGCAGGCTCTGCACTGGCAGCACAGAGCCTGATGCGGGGCTCAATCTCACCAACTGTGAAATAGTGACCTGAGCTGAAACTAAGAGTTGGATGCTTAACTGACTGAGCCACCCAGACACCCTAATTGTACTTTTTTAAATAAGGTACTTCCTTACAGGTTTATTATGACTAAGATTATTAACACATTTACAATATAATATATCTACAAGGGAAATATTGGAAACTAAAAGAAGAATGCTGTATCTACGTAGTTAACAACTTATACTGAACAGTTGCTACTTTGTCAAAATCTTCCCATTGATTATCTCATTGGGTCTTTACCACTATCCTCATTTCACAAAGGAGGAAAGAGAAGCCAAAGTTTATAGAACTTTAAAAAGAGTATTTTACTCAAACCCAATTCTACCGAATCTCAAATCTGGTTGGTTACAGATATTTCCATTAACATCATTAATCACTTGTTAATCTCATTATGTAACTCATATTCATAAATGCTGCATAGCAGCTGTGCCATTTTGCATTCCTACTCAGGGTGTGCAGTGGGTCCAATTTCTTCACACCCTTGCCAACACTTGTTATCTTGTTTTTTGACGATAGCAATTCCATCAGGTGTGAGGTGATAGCTCATTGTGGTTTTGATTTTTATTTCCCTGATGACTAGTGATAATTGAGCACTGTTTTATGTAGCTGCTAGCCATTTGTATATCTTCTTTGGAAAAATGTTTATTCTGTTCCTCTGTCCACTTTTTACTCAGATTGTTTTTGATATTGAGTTGCATAAGTTTTTAAATATATTTTGGATATTAACCCCTTATAAGATACATGGCTTACAAATATTCCCTCCCATTCTGTATGTTGCCTTTTCATTTTGTTAATGGTTTCCTATGCATTGCAAAGCTTTTTAGTTTTACCTGGTACACAGTTTCTTTATTTTTGCATTTGTTGCCTTTGTATTAGTTGTCAAATTCAAAAAATCATTGCCAAGACCAATGTTAAGGAACTTTCCCTCTTTATTTTCTTCTAGCAGTTTTATGGTTTCAGGTCATAAATTTAAGTCTTCCGTCCATTTTGAGATGGTATTTTTTGTTTGTTGGTTTGTTTGTTTGGTATGGATAGGGGTCTAGTTTCATTCTTTTGCATGTGTCTCTTTAATTTTCCTAGCACAATTAATTGGAAAGACTTTTTTTCATTGTATATTCTTGGCTCCTTTGTCATAGAGCTATTGACTATATATTCATAGTTTTATTTCTGGATTCTCTGTTTTGTTTCATCAATTTATGTATCTGTTTTTATGCCAATACCATAATGTTTTTATTGCTATAGCTTTGTAATATAGTTTGAAATCAGGAAGTGTGATACCTACAGCTTTGTACTCTTTCAAGATTCCTTTGGCTATCCAAAGTCTTTTGTGGTTCTATGCAAATATTAGGCTGGTTTTTTTTTCTATTTCTGTGAAAAATGCCATTGGAATTTTGATAAGGATTGCATTGAATTTGTAGATTCATTTGGGTAATATGGACATTTTAACAATATTAATTTTTCTAATCCATGAACTTGGAATATCTTTCCATTTATTTTTGTCTTCTTTAGCTGTCTTCATCAATATGTTATAGTTTTCAGTGTACAGATCTTTTGCCTTCTTAAATTTATTCCTCATTATTTCAGATTTTGATGCAAACACAAATGAGATTATTTTCTTAATTTTTTTCTGATAGTTTGTAGTAGTGTATAGAAATGCATTTTTGTATTTTGATTTTGTATCCTGAAACTTCACCGAATTCGTTTATTAATTCTAACAGTTTTTTGGTAAGAGTGGAGAATTTTAATGATTAAGTGTGTAGGATGCCCCTGGGTTTTTGGAAACCAGTAAGCTTCTTTTCCCAATAATTCCTGTCATTTCTCAATGTAACTTCTACTTACAAAGACTGACCTGACTACAGCCACTACTGAGTGCCCAATATGCCAGCATCAGAGACCAACACTGTAGTGAATACTTAAAATTTTGTTGAGGATGGCTTTCATGTTAAGTATTCTGACCACAATAAAATAACATTTAAAAAGCAAAACACTGCATAGAGCGAAATCAAAGCTCTACTATATCTTTCTAAAGATTGGTGTGTTTTAGTACTTGCAGGCCCATATTCAAGTATGAAAGAACTAGAAATATCTCTAAATATCAAGTATTAAACATAAGCAAGTTTTATATTTGATTATATAATGACATCTATAGCATATGAACTGGGTTCTCAAGAAAGTGGTAAGTAGCACCTGGAAATTGTTGTAAATTTAGAGTATTATAAATTTTCCTTTATAAAACTAGGAAAAAAGAGAGGGGGAGTTGCTTATGGGTTTTGCCTGTTTGTCCTGTATTGTGATTCTCCGTTTTTCCCGAGTAAACCCCTCTTTTCCTGGAAAATAAGGGAAAAAAGGAAGATGCAAGCAAATAACTCTGTTGGAATTTCAAACTTCCAAAGATACTTTCCAAGAAGTGGAAGAAATCTGTGGTTTTGGTGATGGATATATAGGACTGTATCTCTCCCAATTAGTGATACTGTATTAAGAAGTGGGGCCTCCGTCCACCAACACAAGTTATTCAAGACAGCACAGTTACGTGCCACTCCAGGGACTATCCAAAATGACCAAATGGAAGAATTCGCCTCAAAAAATCCTCCAGGAAATAACGACAGCTAATGAACTGATCAAAAGGATTTAAACAATATAACAGAAAGTGAATTTACAATAATAGTCATAAAATTAATCGCTGGGCTTGAAAACAGTATAGAGGACAGCAGAGAATCTATTGCTATAGAGATCAAGGAATTAAGGAACAGTCAGGAGGAGCTAAAAATGCTATAAACAAGCTGCAAAATAAAATGGAAACAACCATGGCTCAGATTGAAGAGGCAGAAGAGAGACTAGGTGAACTAGAAGATAAAATTATGGAAAAAGAGGAAGCTGAGAAAAAGAGAGATAAAAAAATCCAGGAGTATGAGGGGAAAATTAGAGAACTAAGTGATGCACGAAAGAGAAATAATCCATGCATAATTGGTATTCCAGAGGAGGAAGAGAGAGGGAAAGGTGCAGAAGGTACATTTGAAGAAATAATAGCTGAGACGTCCCTGATCTGGGGAAGGAAAAAGGCATTGAAATCCAAGAGGCACAGAGAATTCCCTTCAGACGTAACTTGAATCAATCTTCTGCATGTCATATCATAGTGAAACTGGCAAAATACAAGGATAAAGAAAATTCTGAAAGCAGCGAGGGATAAACGTGCCCTCACATATAAAGGGAGACCTATAAGACTTGTGACTGATCTCTCTTCTGAAACTTGGCAGGCCAGAAAGGCATGGCAGGAGATCTTCAATGTGATGAACAGAAAAAACATGCAGCTGAGAATCCTTTATCCAGCAAGTCTGTCATTTAGAATAGAAGGATAGATAAAGGTGTTCCCAAACAAACAAAAACTGAAGGAATTCGTCACCACTAAACCAGCCCTACAAGAGACCCTAAGGGGGATCCTGTGAGACAAAGTACCAGAGACATCGCTACAAGCATGAAACCTACAGACATCACAATGACTCTAAACCCATATCTTTCTATAATAACACTGAATGTAAATGGACTAAATGTGCCAACCAAAAGACATAGGGTATCAGAATGGATAAAAAAACAAGACCCATCTATTTGCTGTCTACAAGAGACTCATTTTAGACCTGAGGACACCTTCAGATTGAAAGTGAGGGGATGGAGAACTATCTATCATGCTACTGCAAGTCAGAAGAAAGCTGGAGTAGCCATACTTATATCAGACAAAGTAGACTTTAAATTAAAGGCTGTAACAAGAGATGAAGAAGGGCATTGTATAGTAATCACAGGGTCTATCCATCAGGAAGAGCTAACAATTATAAATGTCTATGTGCCGAATACGGGAGCCCCCAAATATATAAAACAATTACTCACAAACATAAGCAACCTTATTGATAAGAACGTGATGATTGCACGGGACTTTAATACTCCACTTACAGAAATGGATAGATCATCTAGACACACGGTCAGTAAAGAAACAAGGGCCCTGAATGATACATTGGGTCAGATGGACTTGACAGATATGTTTAGAACTCTGCATCCCAAAGCAACAGAATATACTTTCTTCTCGAGCACATGGAACATTCTCCAAGATAGATCACATACTGGATCACAAAACAGCCCTTCATAAGTATGCAAGAATTGAGATCATACCATGCATACTTTCAGACCACAATGCTATGAAGCTTGAAATGAACCACAGGAAAAAGTCTGGAAAACCTCCAAAAGCATGTAGGTTAAAGAATACCCTACTAAAGAATGAGTGGATCAACCAGGCAATTAGAGAAGAAATTAAAAAATATATGGAAAC
The DNA here is from genome assembly GCF_027475565.1 of Acinonyx jubatus. Taxonomy (NCBI): domain Eukaryota; kingdom Metazoa; phylum Chordata; class Mammalia; order Carnivora; family Felidae; genus Acinonyx; species Acinonyx jubatus. Next base: position 84,144,733 of record NC_069383.1, read on the forward strand.
AAACGAAAATGAAAATACAACAATCCAAATGCTTTGGGATGCAGCGAAGGCAGTCCTGAGAGGAAAATACATTGCAATCCAGGCCTATCTCAAGAAACAAGAAAAATCCCAAATACAAAATCTAACAGCACACCTAAAGGAAACAGAAGCAGAACAGCAAAGACAGCCTAAACCCAGCAAAAGAAGAGAAATAATAAAGATCAGAGCAGAGGTAAACAATATAGAATCTAAAAAAACCTGTAGAGCAGATCAATGAAACCAAGAGTTGGTTTTTTGAAAAAATAAACAAAATTGATAAACCTCTAGCCAGGCTTCTCAAAAAGAAAAGGGAGATGACCCAAATAGATAAAATCATGAATGAAAATCGAATTATTACAACCAATCCCTCAGAGATACAAGCAATTATCAGGGAATACTATGAAAAATTATATGACAAAAACTGGGCAACCCGGAAGAAATGGACGAATTCCTAAACACCCACACGCTTCCAAAACTCAATCAGGAGGAAATAGAAAGCTTGAACAGACCCATAACCAGTGAAGAAATGGAATTAGTTATCAAAAATCTCCCAACAAATAAGAGTCCAGGACCAGATGGCTTCCCAGGGGAGTTCTACCAGACGTTTAAAGCAGAGATAATACCTATCCTTCTCAAGCTATCCCAAAAAAATAGAAAGGGAAGGAAAACTTCCAGACTCATTCTATGAAGCCAGTATTACTTTGATTCCTAAACCAGACAGACCCAGTAAAAAAAGAGAACTACAGGCCAATATCCCTGATGACTATGGATGCAACAATTCTCAATAAGATACTAGCAAATCAAATTCAACAGCATATAAAAAGAATTATTCACCATGATCAAGTGGGATTTTCCTGGGATGCAGGGCTGGTTCAACATTTGCAAATCAATCAACGTGATACATCACATTGATGAAAGAAAAGATAAGAACCATATGATCCTGGCAATCGATGCAGAAAAGGCATTTCACAAAATTCAGCATCCTATCTTAATAAAAACCCTCGAGAAAGTTGGGATAGAAGGAACATACTTAAACATCATAAAAGCCATTTGTGAAAAGCCCACAGCTAACATCATCCTCAATGGGGAAAAACTGAGAGCTTTTTCCCTGAGATCAGGAACACAACAGGGATGTCCACTCTCACTGCTGTTGTTTAACATAGTGTTGGAAGTGCTAACATCAGCAATCTGACAACAAAAGAAAATCAAAGGCATCAAAATTGGCAAAGATGAAGTCAAGCTTTCACTTTTTGCAGATGACATGATATTATACATGGAAAATCCGATAGACTCCGCCAAAAGTCTGCTAGAACTAATACATGAATTCAGCAAAGTTGCAGTATACAAAATCAATGTACAGAAATCAGTTGCATTCTTATACACTAATAATGAAGCAACAGAAAGACAAAGAAACTGATCCCATTCACAATTGCACCAAGAAGCATAAAATACCTAGGGATAAATCTAACCAAAGATGTAAAAGATCTGTATGCTGAAAAGTATAGAAAGCTTATGAAGGAAATTGAAGAAGATATAAAGAAATGGAAAAACATTTCCTGCTCATGGATTGGAAGAATAAATATTGTCAAAATGTCAATACTACCCAAAGCTATCTACACATTCAATGCCATCCCAATCAAAATTGCACCAGCATTCTTCTCGAAGGTAGAACAAGCAATCCTAAAATTCATATGGAACCACCAAAGGCCCTGAATAGCCAAAGTAATTTTGAAGAAGAAGACCAAAGCAGGAGGCATCACAATCCCAGACTTTAGCCTCTATTACAAAGCTGTAATCATCAAGACAGCGCGGTATTGGGTGGGTGGGGAGTGAATACATGCACTTTAACCACAAGAATGTTACAGTTTAACATCATCTTAGATGAGCAGCATTGATTTTGGGTCTAATGTCTGGCCTTGAGTCCTCAGACTTGAGATACTGGACCAACCGGTAATTTAAATCTCATGCACAGAAGTTTGTGAACAATTTTAATTGTAAGACATCACTAATTCCGATTTATCGGATGACACAGCCTGAATTATGTACTTTTATAGAAAAGAGCATAGCTCATTATTGTAAAAAATATATTGTACTAAATATTATTTAAAAACATAACATTCACTGCCATCATTTGACATGAGGAGTCTGTTAGTAATATACAAATAGTTACTTAAAAAATACTTCAAAACAGTCTATTATGTCAACTAAAAACAAGCCTCCTCTCTTGAATTGAGTTTCTGGACCTTACTTTCCATTGATATATTTACCGATACAACTTTTTATTTACAGACAAATAAGACAGTTTTTATTACTGGTAATATATATATTTCAAAAAAGATTAAGTAAGAGAAAAAACTCAACTGAATGTTAAGTGCAAATCTGGAAGAGTAATAATGAAAAATCAGAACCAGTCTTCAATTTCAGCTAATATTTCAAATCACTAGAATGATAGCAATAACCCTTTCCTACCTCCAACTGTCCAGTAGGAGGGCAGACTTGGATGTAATACACATTATTTAATTCAAGAACTAGTGGACAAGAAAGAGCATAGCTTTTCGGCAATATATTTCATCTTTTTGCTGACCAGAAACAGTGTTTCAGCTAGCAGTGGCTATACAAAGCAAAATGCTCAGCGTCATTATTGGAGAGCAGAAGGGAAGCACAAATGGACATAAAAGAAGTGGAAAAGGTGTCAAAAGAAGGGAAAATTGTGAGGACTTACGTGATAAAGGAATTCTTTGAGAATGAGAACAGAAAAGAGAAAGAATGAGAACTTGCTGGAAGCATGCCCCAATGTGGTGGTGGTACAATATGGACAGTATTACCTGAGACCTCACTGAGCTGCACTGACGGACTAGCTGGAACAGCCACAGCATCAGAGGTTGTGGAGTGGGACTTCACTCCAGAGGCTGTTTAGAGCTATCGAGTCAGTGCACATTGCACACTGGTTTCATCATGCCTAAGTTGTGTTCAGGACACTTTGTTTTGCAGAACATAAAAGTGTCCGGTGTAAACATACAAACATTATTCTCATAGATGGAGGCATAAATGTTTGGATGCTGAAGGAGTTAATTTCCTGTATGGTTAGCTCTTGTTCTCAAATTTTAACACCGATTAGAGAATATGTTTTTCTCTAGAGAATATGTTTTTCCAAGTGTTCATATTTTGCAGGTAGTAAACTCACTTAGTGAATATTTATTGAAATAATTTATTAACTGCATTAATAATATACATTGTAATGAAATACAGGAATACCTTAATGTTCCTGTTGTTTGAAGAAAATATTGATTTGATAGTTAAAGAATATGTAAAAAAAAATTATGTCAATATGTTCTTCTTGACAGTATTTCCTGTGTAGCTATGGATGTAAGTGAAGTTATCCTTCCATTTAACTGGAATCCTTGCCAGAGAATGAAATAGGAGATCTCTTAAATTTCTTCGTGTGTTAAAAATGAGTTCTCAATTTTGTAACATGTAGCCTCTTATTAGTTATATGACTTTGGACAAGTCACTTATCTTAATATCCTGTATCTTAATATAGTATCTTAATATCTTGATCTGAAAAATGGCTCAATTCTACCTCATAGGAGTTTTATAAGGATTGAAAGAGTTAATATTGGGAAACATGTAGATAAGTGACTACTACATAGTTAGGGTTATATAAGTCTTTGCTATTATTAAAACTTGGGTTAATTTCTAAATGACCTTTTCCTGTTGTTGTCTCCTATCTCTAGACAATTATAATCAAAGTGTAGTCACTCCACTTAGCTTTTATCATAGCTCTAGCAGCATACACTAAATCAAAAGCCTTTTCCATATTTGCATCACATTTAGCTAAGACAGAAATCATGGGATGGCTTGACCCCCAGAATTAGAGAACTGAGAAAGAGCAGCATCTGTCTTTTCCATCTGTTTAACCAAGATTTCTTAATTATCTGTAAAAACATCTCGAGTCTAAATCCCTCACTGTTCAATTTAATGAACTGTATTTTGTGACATACATTAGAAGCTCGTGCATTCACTAAGATTATCAACTAATGATATTTCCAGGAGGATGATGAAGGCTAAAAATGACATATCTAAGTCACGTGCACTATTATTTTGATGAGAATGATTAAGACTGTTACTCCTGGAGTTTTTTGTTGTATCTGTTACTTCCTATTTTTGTTGTAGACTCTTATTTTTCCAAAATCAAGTCACTGTCACTAATTGTTCCCTCCAGTGATGCTTGTCTGCTGCTGATGTTCTGAAGCAATTGATGTTGATGTTACATTGGTTCAAATTATACTTTCATTTGCCCTTGAAGCTTTTTGGCTGTCCATCTTGTGCTTGATTGCATTCCTCGTCCCATCATGTAGCAGCTGTTTTGGCATTCCGGTTTTTTTTTTTTTTTTTTTACTTTTTTTATTTTTCATTTGCTTCACTTGCTGAAATGTTAGAACTTGGCTTCATTGCCAATATTTTAATAGTGTTCAGAAGTATCATTATTGATTTTGATATTGATGCTGTTTGATAATGGATGGCAATGAATTTTGTCCCCAAGCTGAAAATGCTTTTAAAAATGAGTCTAAATCTCTTGCCATCAGAGCTCCTTGGGAGACTATGATTTCAGAAGCTGGCTGTATACTGTGAAGCTGGAGGCTTGTTGTGCTACAATTTTTCACGTTTCCTATTGTGGAACTGAATCACATACATTTTTCTTCTGTTTGGTAGTGTGCGTGACATGTCTGTGATAATTTAATAGTTGAATGTATAAGTTTGCTTGGGAGGATCACAGTAACTCCCATTTCACAGACCAAACCTAATATATCTGGCCTTTAAAATATATAGTTGTTAGTTATCAAAAAGCATATTTTTATGAGGATGAAATGTAAAACATAAAACTTAAAGTTTTTTTTTTAATATTTAGAAAACAGTTCTCTCCCTAAACCCCTGTAGTACTTTATTTTAGTTCTCATAATCTTTCTTTCATGTGTGATTCTTCCCTTCTGGTATACTCTATGAAAGGCAAACAGGTTCTAAGTAATCTTTTACATTTCTCATAGACATACCCAGTAAGAAATAGTAATTATTTAGTGGTGTTCTTTATTGATTATATGTATTATGTAATATACGATTTACATATTACATGTATATGTTATATATTAACATATGCAATTAAAACCTGTTCACCTGTAGCTTGCTAATTTTAAATATGTGAGAATTATGGCAAAAGTGTACTTTGGATCAACAATGAAAAAAGGTTTCCTAGGTAAACTAATAATATGTTAGCCTATTTAAGATAATAATCTTAGGAGGATAATTTAAACCAATAATATGATTGTTATGCATCAGTTTTCTCCAGTCATGTAAAACATATATCAAATGGAACATCGCTTGGAAATAGTAGTATATTATTTTGGAAAAAAAGATATTTATTTAAATTTTTTAAAATACCTATTTTCTTAAATGTTGCATAACTTTATAACTCAAACTTCTCAATTATTCAGACTGGCCTCCCCTCACATATCATGAATCCCTATGCTCTTTGTTTTTCTGCCACTTTCTGGACTCCTCATTGTTGTAGTCAGTGTGGCATTCAGTTAAACCCACTGAGTGATCAACCCAATGCTAATTGGAACTCTCTAGCTTATTTCACAAGATTACCATGAAAGTAAAATGAGCTAATGTGCTTAAAAATATACTGTTAGAGATAAAGGTGCCGTATATATTTGGGCTTTGTTATTAGAGCTCATGAGGGATAAACTAAACAATAAGACTGTTTTCATGCAATGATAAAATATTGTTTGCAGCTCATTCCTTTGAGTTTTAATTTTGGTTTTCTAACTATATACACAGTAGGAAGTATGTTCTTCCAAAGGCTGTTCCCAGTACTCCCCTCAGAAGCATTACCAGTTACAAACTAGTTAACATGGCTTGCCAGATGAGTAATCAGCCCCTGTTGGTGGAGTGAGGTTTGCACTCTAAGTGTACAACCTAGTGACTTAGCACCAAATTTCTTTCTGATGAGACTTCAAACTGCACAGTTCATTTGGTCATACAGAATGAAATTACACTCAAGACACATGCATTTAGCGTTCTTTAAATCACATTTTTTCAGTTTTATTAAGGTGTAATTGACAAATGAAATGATAAGATATTTGAAGTCTACAACATGATGATTTGATTACATTGTGAAAAGATTTCCCCCATTGAGTTAATTAATATGTCTGTTACTTCACATATTTACCTTTTTTTTCCCCTGTGAGAACATTTAAGTTCTACCCTCTTGGCAAATTTTAATTATGCAATACAATGTTATCAACTATTATACATTAGATTTCCAGACCACATTCATCTTGTAATTGAAAGTTTGTACCCTTTTACCAAACTCTCCCTGTTTTTCCCACTTCCAGCCCGGCAATTACTGTTATGCTCTGTGTCTAGGAGTTTAAATTGTAAACATTAAAATATTTTTAGATTCCACTTATTCATGATACTATGCAGTATTTATCATTCTCTGTCTGGCTTATTATACTAAGCATAATGTCTTCCAGGGTTATCCTTGTCACAAATGACAGAATTTCTTTTTTCAGGCTAAATAATTTTCCAGTGCGTGGAGATTTCATATATTGATCACATTTTCTTTGTGTTTGTTTGTTTGTTTTTAAGATTTTATTTTTAAGGACTAGAATTGTTAGGTTATAGTTAATGCACATTTTAAATTTGAATGTTTATTATCAAATTGTCCTCCAATCTGTCAGGCCAATGTAACTTCCACTGGCAGTGTATGAATGTATTATTTCTTTATGTTTTCAGTAATACTTGAGATTAACAAATTAGAATTTTAAAATTGGCATGATTTTCAATGAAAATAATATTTTGATTTTAAAATCTTATGTTGATTTATTTATTCTTTTGTTATTCAACTACAAATTAAAAGTGGGGATTTTTTTTCTTTGGGGAATAGATTTTATTCAAATGTGAAATGATCATGATAGCTGACACGGAGTGCTTGTTTTGTGCCAGATACTCTTCTAAACACTTTATATTAATTGAATACTTAATCCTTACACTTTAATGCAAATTTAATGAGGCAATGCCTCTTACATATAATTTTTTAACAGATACTCTGACATCAAATTAGGACATTTAAAAAGATGAGCTTGAATTATAATTAGATAGGTGTGTATATATACAGGTAAAGAGATAATAAATAAACAAAGTTGATTCTTTGTGGACAAGGAAATAAAGCAAATGGGAAATTATGGAACATGAGAATAAAACTAGTTATCTTGGAAGCTGTGTCACATTCCATGTATATATCATGTAATTTATATTTTAACAAGTTTTGATATACCCCCAAACATTTATTAAATTGCTAATATTATAGCATGTGGGCACTAATATTAATGAAATATTGTTTTTTAAATACTATTTTTAATGATTTAAAAAATCATTATAGCTAGCGATTAATGTCTTTTTAAATTTAAGGCCTGCTTTTTCATACAAGATGGCTTCTTCATATACTTTCATGGGCCTTAATTTATTTATTCTTCAAAACAATCCTAATATGTAAGTAAGACAGGTTTATTATTTCCATTTTGTAAATGAAAAAAATTTAAATAATGACTAAATATTTTGTGCAAGTGTACACAACTAGAAATTGTCAAATATAATAACTCAAATGTAGGTATTCTGACTCAAAGTCTGTGACATTTTCTGCTATAAAAATTACCTCTTCATCGTATTACTAGAAATTATGTCCTCTATGGTACTTATTCATCATGGAATATTTTAAGAAGCAGTTGAACAGTAACTTCTTAGTGATTGAGAATAAAATAGCACTATTGAATAATAATTAACTGTAATTTATGGTGTAGTATAAAACTCAAAATCTATTTTACCAATATTCTTTCCTATATGCATCCAAAGATGGGTTTGGGAAAATTGCTTATCCTCTCTAGATTTGTTTTTTAATCAATGGAATGTAGGTGTAGGCAGTTTCTACACTTGAAACACATTTGAACACGTGTTTCTATGATAGTTATTCTGCAATGTACTTAGCAACTTTCAGAAGGGGAGAGCAGAGTTCTATTCCTAAAACAGAAAAATAATTGTGTTATTGTGTTTCTTCTTTTACCTTGCCCATTTAATTTCTCCTTCCTTGAGACTTTGTTAATAACTGAGCAACTGTAATATTTTAATTAATCTTTACACTATGATGAAATCTGTGCACATAAAAATCAACATACCTTCAATGTAGTATGAGAATTATTTCCTTGGTAATAATCTTAATTGGGACCACTCACTTTAAAAAATAATAAAGGAAATGCAATGTCAACATTATAGCTCAAATTGCTCAATTAATAGTTACAGATATGATCACACCAGATGATAATATTTCGGTTGCTAGCTCAGCAATTAACCATAACTTTCTTATTTAGTTGAATAAAAAATAATTTTAACACTAAATGAAGTACTGTTTATCGTTCACTGTGGCAGCTGTAGATGGAAATAAGTTCTTCAGTTTCTTCAGACACTTGATGTTTGAAACATTTTTCAATTCTCCCAGAGCAGGATAGTTTCTGAATTTGATATAAAATGACTTTTAATGTGCTTGGAAACTTTAGAGAAGGACAGGAGCCTATATTTAGCCATAGTCAAAGTGAAAGGAAGGGATGGCTCAAAGTAGTAAAATGAAGAATTCCTGAGGAGAGAGCAGATGGCGATTGAGCCATGAACTACTGAAAATTGGGTGTTGTAATGTTTTTCTTCTTTTATTAAAAAAAGAAACATCAGTAACCATTTATTTATTGATTAAACAACTATATGTTGAGTGCCTCCTACATGCAGTCAGTTTCTAGGCATTGAGCTATATCAATGAACATAATAGCTAAAAACAGTTACCATGGAGCTTACTTTCTGTATCTTATGCTCTAAGTCTATTCTATTCTAAGTCTGCTCTATTCTATTATGTCTTCAATATAATTGTCTGTTCTATTATGTATTCAAAAACATTTATAACTCATTTATAACTCTCCAGTGGACCAGTTTCTAATATCTTTCTGTCATCCCAGTACCAAGCTTTGCCATTTTTACATTTCTTCTAAGTTAGGTACCCGATTATATGGGTACAAACCCATCTAAGTTAGGTACTTGATTCGTCAGTTATCTCCTGGCTTGGTTTCATTGCTTGAGTTCTATCATAACCTTCCCTTTAGAATGATACTTCTGTGAAGTGAAACACTGACAAACTCCATTTTGGACAGGGTTTTGGATCCTTTCCCTCTACACTCTCATACATTAGTTTTCTAATCTCTCACAGTTTCACCAAGAGGGAAGCACTGTTGGTTAAATAGATGGTATTGCAATCAGACAATGTAGGTTCTGGCCCCAAAGTTAGACCTTAATGCTTAATAGTATAATATTAGGAACTACTTTGTAGAGTGGTACTTTCATGTATGTGACTACTCATTGAAATATCCAAGATGTTAACACAGTTGTTCATAATTTTATTTTGGAGACTTATCATGGACACTGATAAATAAAATACTAGATTAGAAAATAGTAGATGAAGAAACTCAATGTAGTGGGATTTTAAAGCGAAAAAAGATTACTCTGTCTGGAATGACCGGGCAAGACTTCATGGAAAAATCGGAATATCATCAAACATTAATGGACATTGGATAAAAGAATGATGTTTCTTATTTTTGGATTTCTCACTTTAGTGCTTATTCATTAGTCTAGACAACAATATGTCTACTTCATAGAAATGATCAAATTTTTGGAAAATTTGCTCTAAGAGTGATAAAAATTTGCCATCAACTGAATAATTTACTTTTGATTTTTTTCATTACCTATAATTGCTCTTTGGAAGTAAAAGGTAGTAAGGTTTGAGGGAAGAGAAGTACTGTATTTCTGTTTTAATAGACGTTTGTGTTGACATAATGTGCTCTCTAATCTGAAGCAACAGTGTGATGATTAGATTAATACTCTTGTTTTTCCCATATGTCTCTCCACTAAAAGTTCTTTTTATTTTTTCTCTTTTTGTTTCAAGTTTTAATTTAAATTTTAGTTAGTTAACATATAGTATAATATTGATTTCAGGATTAGGTTAATATTCTTAAGGCTGAAGCAAAGCAGAACCAGGATTCTTTATTCAATCTTTTCTATAATGGTCGGACATTAATGAGGTCTAATGCAATTCACCAAAATGAGCAAATTAATTTCTTCTGAACCACAGGACCTGGCTCATTGTTTCTAGTCCTGCCAAGAGGATTTTTAATACAACTGTTAATTGATTCTTTTCCTTATTGTAATTGATTGAACCAATGTAGTATTTATTGATAGAAGTGTAATGATTCAAAATGATTAAGACATAAGTCCTTTTTATAAGTGTAAATTGCATTAAGAGGAATCAAATGATTTCCAAAGCAGCATATTAGGTTTTCCAATTTCCATTAATTGACACAAAGAATGTATAGCTGTTTCGTTGATCCTTAGTAAAATGTAATTAGATTATCTAATATGGTAAGGTCTCTATTGCTTACGCAAATAAGGGCATGAAGGTATAAGCGAACTCTAGTGGTAAAGACAGTGAACAATGGTTTGTAATGTGAATATATTACCAAATTTCTATTTGTATATATATAAAATGTTTATATATATTTGTCAAAAAATAAAAGCTAAAAGACAAAAGTGTAAATATCTAATTTAGATGCAAATTGTTCAGCAACTACTTCTGTTCCTGTTTAATCATACATATCGTTCAGCACTAGAAAGAATGATTTGTATCAATATGCATCTTTTTGTAAAAAATATATATATATTTATTTTGAGAGAGAGAAAAAGTACAAGTAGGGGAGGAGCGAGAGAGAGAAGACAGAAAGAATCCCAAGCAGGCTCCGTACTGTCAGTGAGGAACCCAACATGGGGCTCGAACTCATGAACTGTGAGATCATGACCTGAGCTGAAGTTGGATGCTCAATCATCTGAGCCAGCCAGCTGCCCCTTAATATGCACTAGATTAAGAGAATAAAAGCATAAATATTGCTGTAGAGAAATATTCATATATAAAGAAATATAAAAAAATTGATTACTTAATTTTCCTCTTGGAATGGGAGTGAGGAGTGGGGCTAGGGATGAAGAAAAACCTCGAATATATCTATGATATTTTTATAATATAAACAACACTAATATAAACAAACATACCAACTATCAATTCTGAGTAGTGGATGATATTTTGATATTCTTCTCAATTTTGTGAACATCTTAAAAGAAGCACATGTGTGTGCATGTGCATTACTTTTTTCACATGCAGCAACTAAAAAAAAGTTTGTTTCATTCTTTTTTACATCTCATGGATTTTTAATTTTATATTGTGCTAAGAGTTATGCAAGCCTAGGAAAATAGCTTTGGGATCAAGGTATAATAGAAGCTTCTGTGCCTGCTGCTGTCTTTATTTATCCTAGTAGCAACTTGGTAGCCTTCCTATATTCTGTATGACAGATTTTTATACGTATATCAAGCACACTTACTGACTGGATAGAGCATGTGTAGTTGAGGAAAACTATTCCCTGGTTAGAAAATCTAGACTAAGCTGAATTGTTTCATCAGAGGTGATGCTATTTAAAAAAACAAAACCAAAAACAGCTTTCCCCCAAAATCAGAAAGGTCTGCCTGCAGAATAGTCTGTGGAAATAGAGTAAAGACGGCAGGGTTATGTCCATGAGTAGAATTGTCAAACACTTTAAGAAGGAATCCTTCAAGTCCCACTGGCACTTCACAAGAAGTTATTTTCTGAATTTGAGGTATTTATATAAAGCCAGTTTATAAAATTCCTCTTCCAAAGTGTAGATATAATTTACGTTAGAAATGCTTAGAAATGGTCCTTATTTTTCCTTGAAAGAGAATCAAAATTATACCTGGTTAAATGTTTTGAAATTTCCTTTTAAATTTGCTAGTTGTAGTGTATATCTGTTCACATGTGAATGCTTCTTTCTTATCATTTGGTCAGAATGATCTTAAAAATCTGTAATCTTCAGAGATAAACACCCACAATGGTTGCAGATATGGTGGTAATGTACTGGTGTAGCACCTTCCATTTAGTTGCTTAGGTGACTAATGGGTTTTAAAAAAGGCATTTAAAAAGTCAGCTAGCTAAATAGATAGATAAATAAATAAATAAATAGTAAATAAATAGTCAAGTAGCACTCTTCAAATAAATCCAAGCATAAGCAGGAATGATACCTTCTCCCCTCATCATCTGAAAGAAATGAATTCAGACTTTTTTCCCTAAAAAGTGACATTCATGTTGTAAAAGATGCGATCAGTCTGCAGGAAATCAAGACTATGCTGCAAATCTGTATCATCTGAATCCTTCGTGGGTAAGATTGTTGTGAGACATCCACTAAGGCAGTTGATGGTCACAGAGGCAGCTGTGACGGAAGAGTGGTTAGCACCTGCTCACGTGTGTACTTGATACAACCATTGGGAAATGTTAAATAAAAATGTGAAGTAATACTGGGGCACCTGGATGGCTCAGTTGGTTAAATGTCCGACTTTGGCTCAGGTCATGATCTCAGGCTTGTGAGTTCAAACCTGGCATCAGGCTCTGTGCTGACAGCTCAGAGCCTGGATCCTGCTTTGGATTCTGTGTCTCCCTCTCTCTCTGCCCCTCCCAACTCACACTTTGTCTCTGTCTCTGTCTCTGTCTCTCTCAAAAATAAATAAACATTAAAAAAATTTTTTTAAATGTGAAGTAAGAATCAGAGAAGGGGAAATAGTCATTAAAAAAGAATGGGGTAGCAACAGATTAAAATGTGAATAAAATAGAAGAAACATAAAAGAAAAGGAATGTAATATACCTGAACATAAAAACATTAATGTTTAAAAAAAATCAATGATAAAGCAGGTGATATCCAAAATAAAAGAAATAAAAATATAAAACCAGTGAATTAAAAAATCAAATGTATAAAAATTAGGATGATGCAGCAGTAACAATTGAATTAGGAAATATGACAATGAAAGTGAGATGTAAATAATAGCGTTAAAAATGCAATAATATTTTTTTCTTGAAAATACTCAGTAATTATAAAGATTCATTTTCTTGGAAAAAGGCCATATAAGAGCAGAAAATCGCAAGATACAAATAGTAGTAAGTAAATTCAATCAGAAATTATATAGAAGACAAATTCAGTTAGTGATTAAAAACTAGCCTACATCACAGCAGTGAAAAATTCTCATGTAATGCTGAGATAACTTTATTATAAAAACCAGACATTCTCTTAATGAGAACAGGAAAACCAAAATCGTGAAGAATGACAAAGAGAACAACCTAAACAGCAACATAAAGAAACACAACTATGCAAATGGTGTGAATCCTTAATAAATACCTCTGTGGCTATGCTTCCCTTCTTGAAAAATGTCTCTGAAAATCAAGAACTGCGAAAGTCGGAAAGTTCCCTGGGCAACCAGGCTCCTCCTGTGGCCTTATGTGAAGATAACCAAAGCAATCAACACTTCCTCCGGTTTCATATGAAATCTTGTACTTCTCAACTGTTTCCATGCTTTTCTAGGACCTATTGTAGCATTGTGTTATTATTATAATGGATATACCCCTGATTGGCCAGTCTTCATCAAAATTCATACCCATTTCTGATAACAAGGGCTCATATTGCCCAGAAGCCCCCAGGGGTAGGGAATCATTACCACACTTTGCCCTGAGCCCCAGTCTGTCATAATGGAGTCTCTTAAGACCTGGTAGCCAGATAAAAAAAACACTGCTGAGACTCTGAATCAGGAGCGGCAGAAGATTCCATGGAAACAACGGGCCTTTACAAGATGACTGAACAACGTATGGTATTTAGACCAGAATTTCTCAAAAATGAAGACTGAGAGTCATTTGTATCATGATTAAGTGTTTGTAGGATAAGGTGTACACCAAGAAAAACTCTGGGACAAAGTAGAGACCGTACATTAAAACTAGACACAGGAATGTAAACCATAAGTGGTGCAGAAATTCAAGTGAAAGCCCGGGACTCTCCCAGTAATTAATTGCTGGGGTCTAAATCAACTGTACCTAGATCTCTAAAGAGTGGAAGATACCTAAAATGAAACCCACAGTTACAACTGAGTTTTATTTTAAAGTCCCATCTGGAATCTCTTACACTAAATTAGCAAGATTCAGCTGCACCTTGGTTAGATAATCTCCCTAGTGCAAAGCCTTATTATGTGTGGATAGATTTGGGATTTTTTCTCCCGACTTAGTCTTGTCTTACATGATTTTTGAAAGTAATTGGAAATCTTTATTCAACAATAAAATGCTATAAAAACCCTTCCCAGAAGCTAGATGAATCAAATTGATAACCATATTTTATTGAGCAGATATTTTGTACCAGCTACTGTGCTAAGCACAGATCAGTGATTTCATATACTGCTTAGATGGCCCTAAAAAGTCATTTCCATTGCAATCACCATTTTACAGGGGGGAAACGAAGGTTTATATATATTGACTTAACTAACCATGATCACAAAACATCATAGGTAAAAAAGTTCAGTTTTGAACTCTGGTCTTTCTGGTGCCAAAAGATCTTGGTGCTTTTTCTACTACCCTACCTGGTCAGCTCTGTTCTTCTCATCCTCCAAATCACTCAAATTTCTTTAGAGTTATGTTACTATTAAAAAGATAACAAAATTATGGGGCACCTGGGTGGCTCAGTCAGTTGGGTGTCTGGCTTCAGCTCAGGTCATGATCTCACAGCTTGTGAGCTGGAGCCCCACATTGGGCTCTGTGCTGACAGCTCAGAGCGTGGATGGAGCCTGCTTCAGATTCTGTGTCTCCCTATTTCTCTCTACCCTCCTCTGCTCATGCTCTCTCTCTGTCTCAAAAATAAGCATTAAAAAAAATATATATATATATAAAATCAAATAACAAAAGATAATAAAATTAAATATCAGCAACATCAATGATGCATTAATATTCTCTTCCTGAGTAGGATTTCTCATTGTTTAAATCTATACCAGTATATCTTAGAATTCATCACTGTCAAATAGCTGAGTATCATTATAGTTCATTCATTTGAACTAATAAATTTCCATGTAGTCATAGTCTGTTCTTAATATTAGCAGCACCACTGTTCTTGAATCTCCCAGTCTTAGGGTTCTTATAAAGTGTGGGGAAGTAAAAATAAGAGGGATTTATTCTATAGTTTTGTTGTATTACCAAGATCAGTTGATTTTTAATGTGTGAGATTGTCAGCCTTCCTAGCAGGCTTTGTTTAAGGTCAAGTCCATCTGTGTCTAGACTGAGAGAAGTCTTTTAATGTTCAGGTTAAACCTAAGTTTGGAAAATAATTTCTGTGAGTGTACAGGGAAATATAAAGCTGCAGTTTTGTGGGCTGCCATCTTTAATAAAGATGAGATTGCATATGAAAAAGATCCTTGTTGCATATGAGGCATAAATTATTGGGTTGTGTGTGCTTACCCAACATTACAATAAATCTTATGAAGAAATTCTATTTCAGTAGTTATATGACAGGAAAGGAAAACTTAGAAACAGTGATAATGTTTAGAAAGTAATAAAAATTTTGAATTAATTAAAATTTTTGAGATGTAGATCCATATGCTGTTATAAGAAATAACACAAGGATCCTGTTCACTTCACCCGGTTTCCCTCAGTGATAATACTTTGAATAACTATAGTACAATATCAAAACCAGATACTGACAGTGGTACAATCTACAGTTCTTATTAAAATTTTTCCAATTTTACTTGTATTCTTCTCTGGGTATTTGTATGCATGATATTAAATTCTGTACAATTGTATCACCTAATTAGGTTTTGTATCTACCACCACAGTCAAGATATTGAACCACAAGTAACCACCTGTTGCTCTGTTATGGCCCACCCATGTCTTTCCTAGATTCTCCCCTATCTCTAACCCTGGGCAATTTAACCACTAATTCGTCCTCCATTTATAAAATTTTGTCACTTAAAAAAAGGTTTTATAAATGGAATCATACAGTGTATAACATTTTTGGATTGGCTGTTTTACTCAGTATAATTCCCTGGGAATTCAAGCAAGTTGTTGCTGTTTTGAATATTTTTTATTTTTTTATTGCTGAGTAGTATCCTGTGGTATATATATATATATATATATATATATATATATATATATATATTACAGTTATTTTAGCATTAACCTGTTGAATGACATCTGTGATGGTTCCAAGTTTTGGATAGTACAAATAAAATATATGGAGTAAATGCATACATATTTATTTACATGTTTTTATGTGGACATAAATTATGATTCCTCTAGAATAAATGCCCTAAGGTACAAGTGCTGGGATATATCATTATTTCAAGTTCAGTTTTATAAGAAGACTGCCCAACTATTTTCTAGAGTAGCCATACCATTTCACATCCCTTCACCAATGTATAATTGATCTAATTTCTCCACTTCCTCTTCACCATTTAGTGTTATCATCATTTTTTAAATTTTAACTATTCTGATAACTATATAGGGAGAGCCCATTGTGGTTTTATTGTGTACAATCCTGATGCTAATGATATTGAACATGTTTTTATGTGCTTATTTGCCATCTGTATTTCCTTTTTGGTGCAGTAGATATTTGTGTCTTTTGCTCATTTTCTAATTAAATTGTTTTTCGCTATTGAGTTTTGAGAGTTCTTTATGTATTCTAGATACTAGTCCTTTGTTAGATATGTTGTTTGCAAATATTTTATCCAAGTTTGTAGATTGTCTTTCATCCTCCTCACATGGACTTTCTCAGGGCAAAATTTTAAATTTTTACCATATCTAATTTATATATTTTTTTCTTTTATGGATTATGTATTTGGTTTCAAGTCTAAGATCTCTCTACCCAAAGATTTTCTCTTATATTTTCTAGATCTTTTCCCCCAGCATTATTGAAATATAATTGACATACAACATTGTGTAAATTTAATGTGTACACTCTGATGATTTGATGTATGTATATATTGCAAAATGATTACTATAAAAAGGTTAGCTAACATAGCCATGATTATCTTTTTTTATGCATGTGGTGAAAACGTTTAAAATTTACTCTCTTCTGAACTTTCAAGTATCCAATATAGTATTATTAACTATAGTCATCTTGCTGTACAGTAGATCCTTAGAACTTGTTCATCTTATAACTGAAAATTTATATCCTATGACTGTCTTCACCCATTTCCACATTCCCTCACCCCTGGAAACCACCAATCTACTCTCTATTTCTATGAGTTCAGTTTTTAGTATTTCACATGTAAGTGGGAGATCATATAGTATTTGTCTTTTTTTGTCTGACTTATTTCACTTATGTTAGCAGAATCTGGATTGTCTTTCAATCTTTTAATTTAACTGGAAGTCGCCCTTCTTAGGTCTTGCATATGAGTCATGTCAGGTGCAGTTGCAATGTCAGTTTGATTTCAGAGTCTTTGCCGTATGATTATGGTCAGCTTGGTTTATCTAGTTCCACTGGAGCTCTCACTGGTTCTTGTTGCTGCTGCCTGAGGGAGTAAAATGAATTTCCCCATATTGGGCCTTCAGGTGTCTCTTAGTGGAGGGGAAAGGATAGTGGGATCTTCTTACCAGAGCCTTCCCCATCCCAAGTACTTACTCCCTAATGTCTTTGGGTAGGTGATTAGATCTTTCAGGCCCTTGGGGTCAAAGAGGTTTCAGGGACTGAGTTGCTTACTATGAGTGGATTCCTTTTTCCTCTTCTGCATGTCTGTTCCTAAGACTTAGTTAGGTTCAATACTTTGTAATCTTCTATCTACAAACTGCTTTAAATAGTGGATCTCCATAATTTCAGAAATATGGCACTCTTACTTGCCTGAATATAGACCTTTTAACTACTCAGCACAAATTAAGATGCCTTGGAAAGGTCTTAAAACCCTTTAAGGTTTAAGGTTTAAGGTTTAAGGTCTTAAAACATTCAGAATTTTTTTTATAAAGGTAAAAATTTATAATGGAAGATTGAAGTTGATTTGGATTAAAGTAGATTTCAGCCAAAAAAATCCATTGTTATCATATAATATTAGACAAGTCCTTGTTTAATCAAATGCTCAATGTGCTTGTTTTTTTTTATACTTGTATGTGTGTCTCTGGAGGGGTATTAGGTGGGAGGAGAGGAAGAAAAAGTCAAACAACAATAACAGAAAGGTGTTTTTGTAAATTGACTTTTTTTATGTAGGGGCCTCATGGCTCAGAATGCATTTCTTTTACATATGCATCCATTAATTTCAAATACCACAGCATATTTTTAAGCCTGATCTAGTGTCATATTATTAAGGTCTCAAAAAAAAATAGAATGGACTCAACTTGAAATAGATATATAAGTATTTAAATAAAATTATTTGCATGATTTTTATGGTTTAGAAGTGTTTTTATGTACATTTCATATTTAGTTATATCATTTTGATATGTGGGACACAAAGAAGTTGTCAATAGATTTATTCCGATAGGTTAGAAACAATAAAACTCAGAGAAGATAGATGACTAGTCTAATATTTCTAAGCTAGTAAGTGGCAATGATGGGGACATTTATTCACGGCTCATTTTACACTTGTGAGAAGTGGTGGGACCTCATTTCTTAAAGAATGTTTTAGGTTCAAATAGATGACATATGCCCATTTTGGACAGAGACAGAGACAGAGACAGAAGGACATGACTTAATTACTTTCATGGGTCCTTTGCAGATTCTGTAGTTTATACATTTAACTTTCCTAACAGTTTACTAAAAATGCTGAGGGCTTCCTTGACTTTATTTTTTTCAGTCTAAAGTTGAAATAAACCATGGGCAGTCTTATGAGAAAACATTGCTTATTTTTATTTTCTGATAGATCAAATAGTTTTCTTGATAGGCAAGTGATTTTCTGAGGGTCAGCATAATGGTAGCCAAATTTAAATGCTCTTTCTCAGCTGACAGCTAACTCTGCTGTGTGCCCTGCATAAAATGCCTGGTTCAGTGAACAAACCTTACACAGTGTCACTTTGAAGATAAAGTCATGTCTCCCAGGATGCATTGTCAACAAGCCTGATGAGATATAGTGTTGGCGTGTTGATTCTTCCTTTAGTTGTGCTTCGACTTTGGAGTCCTTTGGGTTATACTTTACTAATCTGAAGAAATCACAGCTTCTGGCTATTCTGTATTGTTTGAATAGTTAAACAAGCCTGACTGTCAGATTTCCAATACTTGAAAGAATCTACAAAATGAGTGAAGTAACCTTGGGCATTATTTTTAATACCCCTTGTAATCGTGTTTAGATTTAAACTTGAGGGTTATAGACAGAGTTGCACATTTAAACATGGGAATTTCTTTTTTGGCTGACAGGCAAAATTGGAATTTGCTAGACTCGCCTTTACTTAATTTTGGACCTAGGGAATGAGTATTATTCATTGACTTAAAGAGTAATCTATTTAATAGAGTAAGACCCCATGGCAAAATCCTACAGCGATGTGGTGTGTATCTTGCTCTGTATTCAGTCATGCTGTGGATTATAACATCGTTTTCTTAAAACACAGGATACATTGTCTGTTTCTCCACCGTAGAAATAAAGGTCTTTGACTTATCTTTGTTTCTATTAATGCCAGTATTATAGTCCGTTTTTTCTATTCTTCAGAAAGTGTTTAAGATAGTATTACTTAATCTTAAATATTGGTTGTTTTTCTTGTATTTTTAATGGTCAATACACTGTAAAGACTTTGGAAATTGAGAAGATTCCTAGATCAATGTGCCTTTTACTAAAATTAATTGATGCGGTGAATAAATGTTTGGGGTATTTGTTTTCTTTTTATTTCAAAATACTTTCCTGTACTTTTTACTTCCTTAATGTTTACATGTTAAGAGAGTAAATTGCAGTGGCAATGATGCTGAAGATAGATGCACTTCCACTCTTATTAGTCGTGATTGCTGATGTAGATTAGTGTGGGAGCTGAGAGATTTGTCACACAGCAGGTTACTCTTTAGCAATTCTGGAATGAAAATCATTCCAATCTAGCGATTATTTTAAATTCTAACTGACTTTATATGCAGGTAGTATTTTAAATTCTTAGATATTCTGTGTATTTCTGCTTCATGAATTAAAACATGCTCAAATAGGGGCACATGGGTGGCTCAGTTGGTTAAGCATCTGACTTCGGCTCAGGTCATGATCTCATGGATTTTGGGTTCGAGTCCCACAGTGGGCTCTGTGCTGATAGCTCAGAGCCGGGAGCCTGCTTTAGATTCTGTGTCTCCCTCTCTCTCTGCCCTTCCCCTCCTCTCAAAAACAAACATTAATTTTTTTTAAATGCTCAAATGACCCATTCTACATATTAGTATTATACAAGTCCTCTGAATACTAGAGTATAACAGACAATACAAAATTATATCCTTTAAGCAAAATGGTCACTATGAATATGTGTGTAGGCTTTTTAAATTTCTGTTAATTTCTTAGCATACCCTCTGCAAGGTCACCTTATGTAAACAATTTAATTTAAAAAATTTAATGCTTATTTATTTATTTATTTATCTTTGAGAGAGAGCGCGCGCGCATAAGCAGGGGAGGGGCAGAGAGAGCGGGAGATACAGAATCCACAGCAGGCTCCAGCCTCTGAGCTGTCAGCACAGAACCTGATGCGGTGCTCGAACCCACAAACTGTGAGATCATGACCTGAGCTGAGGTCAGATGCTTAACCCACTGAGCCACCCAAGTGTCCCTAAATAATTTAATTTTTAAAAGGATATATATTGGGGCACCTGGGTGGCTCAGTCAGTTGGGTGTTTGACTTCAGTTCAGGTCATGATCTCACATTCTGTGAGTTCGAGCCCTCTTTGGGCTTTGTGCTGACAGCTCAGAGCCTGGAACCTGCTTTAGATTCTGTGTCTCCCTTTCTCTCTGCCCCTCCCTCACTCACGCTCTGTCTCTTTCTCTAACTCTATCAAATATGAATAAACATTAAAAACAATAAAAAATAAAAGGACATACATCTATTAGTTTCTATTTATTATTATTTGTTTCTATACAAGCATGATCATCTATATCTCTCTATATATAGATATATATGGACTCTGAATTTTGTTTATAAGAATAAGAAAATATTAATCTCTCAAATATATTACTTTAGTGTTTTTCCAAATAAGTTAACCCAATTACAGCATGTCTTAAATTATTTATTTATACATCTGAAAATTGTTTTTTGTCAGCTAAGCAAAAGTATAGGACATTAATAACTACGTTTTTTTATAAGCACAGAGATTGTTTCATTTAAAGCAATACACACACACACACACACACACACACATATGTATTTGGTTTGGGAAAACAAAAAAGCCATCGAAGTGACAGATACATTGTGTGAAAGCTACACTTACCTGGATTGCATTTTGATTAAGCCACCTACAAAATCTCACCAAAGCAATAATGTCTCTCCATAATTCTTACTGGGAGTTCTGTGTTCTGTCCAGTGACAATAAGCTTGTTTCTTTAAATGTAGATACAATTTAAAACGTGTACCCCTTAAACATTACTAGAAAGTAACGGAAACTATAAAACTGGTGGCTAAAAGGCCACAGAAATCAGTAGAGAAAGTTCTCACACTTTAGTGATCTTTTCCTTAATTTTCTTTTCTCTACTCTTCCTGTTATCTTTGCAGTGCCTTTCTCTTGGAACACACTTTGAGTCTCTGAGTATCCATTTCTTCAACTTTCAAATGGAGGTATTAATAGAACCTACCTCATAGGGTGAATGAGGGGATGGGATAAGTTAATGTATGTAAAAGTGCTCAGCACGCTAAGTACTAATCCTGGCACACTGAAAGGGTTTAATAAAATTGCTTCATTGGCATTATTATATAATTTGCAAGACTCTGCTCCCAATTCTAGAACTCATTCAAAATTCTGAAACTCAGCTACCGTGCATAGCTCTTAGTAGAGCTTACATGTTATAAACTGGATTTTGTAAGTTGAATTTCCCTTAAATCTAAACATTTAGGTTGTATTCTCAGTCTCCTCTGCTGGAATAAGGTTTCCTTAGATCTGAAGCTATTGATTACTATATCTTCTTTGTGAATAATGTTTCTTTCTACCATGCCTGATGTGGGGAATTGTTAGCCCTCCAGTAAAAACCATATGGGAATGGGGCTCCCAGGATGAGAGCACATAGGCAACCAGACTGTAAACTCCATCTATCCCCCTATACCACCTGGATATGGCTTAAGTAGAGTCTGAGCATCTGCTTATTAAAGAGGTTTCTGAACTGGCTGGAAACTTGGGCTACATGACCTCCAGGAGACCTTCGCACCAGTTTATGACCAGTCTGAGGAAGGTTCCAGGTACCCAGGGCTTTTACAAAGCTGTGTTTTGTTGTCCACCAATAGAATATTTCAAAGTGATTTCTGCTTGACTGACCACCATTTCCAAAATTACCACTCAGTTAGGTTTTCCTCAAATCAAGCAAAGCTGTTTGTGTATATGCTTCAAGTCACCCATTTCTAACTCCACATAACTGTCATTCTGAGCTTTGTGAAGAGTTTATGAAAATTCAAAGAGTTATTTTTGGCAGTCCTGTGAGCATCAAGAGTTGCTAAATGTCCTCTTTGCTAAAAAGATAGTGATGCTTCACCTGTTCTCTCTAGCAGTAGGTGCATTCTTACTATCTTTAATTTATATATGGCTTTATCTTATATAGCCTCTAGTTCTGCAGGAAAAGTAGTCAGCATTTCTGAAAAGGAGGGCTTCATGTCAATAAAAAACAAAACATAGCTAACTGTTGTGATTTTGATTTAAATAAATAATCTACTCCCTTATGCCCTGTGACCATACAAGTTTGAATCATTGAGAACAGTGAAATAGTTGATGTTTTTAATCACTCACCACAGTGCATGGCACTTTAAAATATTGAAACCACAAGAAAAAAGATTTAAGGTGCATGTCAGTCTGTAAGTGCTTTGACTTTTGTGAATTCTGCATAGCATAGATTGATCTTGGTTCCTAAGAAACTGTCTATCTTTCACAGTGAAGTGCTTTTAAAGTTTGGAAATATTCCATGAATTGTAATAATTTTGTACATTTCACAATACTACAGCTTGATTTGATGTTTTAATCATTTTAATTAAAAAATTCTATTTCAACTGAAACTGATACATTCTAACATAATAATTCATCTATAGTAGTTATGGAATTATGCTTAGAGTAGTCTGTTCCCTTTATAAGTTTTCTCATGCATGGGTAAATGCTAAGTAAATTATTCAATTTTTCTTCCAAGCATTTTTTTTTAATTGAGAAATCCCTACATGCTAGGAAATGGCAAATTTGAAATCACTGTGTTGGTACAATTCTGCAGTGACTTCTCTTATACCTAATTGTAAGTAATTAAAGCTTCTGAAGAGAACATTTTAATTTTAAGTAAGTTTTAACAGATGTATAACAAGGCAAACTAGAGCTACTTATAATATGTTGATTCATTATAAATCCTGGTTACCTTAATTTAGTCTGAATCCTTTAATTATAAAATATCTTAAAATGACATATTTGCATAAATTGTTAGATAATTATTTAACATCAATTGTACATTATAATTCATTTTGCATTTTTATATTAGAGTTTCTTATTTGTTTTCTTTATAAAACAATCTTTAGTTTTAGAAACAAACTCATTTTATTTTCAAGTCTTATGTTAATCTTTATGTATATGGGAACATGCCATAATGAATTTACCTAGTAAAGCTGTTTCATGAAATAAGATCAATTAATTCCATAATGATACTGTATAAATTTTTAAAGGAGCTGTTTAAATTTGGTTTGTCAACTTGTTTTATACAATCAGCTTGACAAAGGAACACAGATTTTCCTATTTTGAAGGAGTCTTTCTGAGCCACACGTTTTAAACACGGAAATACTTAATAGTAATTTCTCAGCAACAGATCAAAGTATTTAGAACTTACTAGAAAGACAAAGGGAAATGGTTCTTATCTGAATTCAAAATTTTAATAGGAAAAGTGACTGTTTAATCCTTATCTTTGAATCTTCCTCAAAATTAATCCTACTGTCAATTTATTTTTCATGTAGCCCATCTTCTTAAATATTTGTTTAAGCCTTTGTCACTCAAAAAGTCAAAGGAAGTTCTATGCCAAAAGTTCTTTCCATTACTTTTTCTTGCTCGCTTGCTGGCTGCCTTCGTCTCTCTCTCTCTCTCCCTCCCTCCTTCTCCCCCTCCCTCCTTCGTTCCTTCCATCCTTATCGATAATTAAAACAGAACTGTGGGAAGAACTGTGGGAAGAGCTGTGGGAGAAGGACTGATTTTGGAGATTAAATGGGATAATAAGAAAATTGGGCAAGGTCCTAATTATCATTTTCTCTCAGTAATTTTCTTTCTTATAATACTAAATGTATTTAAATTTTGTATTGCCCAAATATCTTTGAAAGACTAAAATAAATTATATGCTTGTTTAAGGATCCATCTAGAAGGTAGAGTGTATGAGGTTGAGGACAAAAACTTGAGATTCTAGCTGTTGCATCGTTGCTAGATAATCTTCACTATTTGCATATCCCTGGCATTAATGTAAAGACTGAATAAATTCCTCAGAATGCCAGCTTTTTAAGGCTTTGGAGCACTGTGTACACCCTGCAGGAACATGCTGTTTTTTCTCTTTTCAATTTGATTACATGATTCCCCACACTTCTGCCCTGGTCTTGTTTTAAGTCTCATTTGAGCTACTGGGAGGGTGAGTCCTAAAAATGACTACTATGTGGTCTTAATTTCAAGTTTTAGGTTTCAGCATCATCGTCTTTCACTTAAGCATGAGAGAAGAAATAAAGTTTACTGAATGCCTGTTGTATGTCTGGAACCATGCTAGACCATGCAGTTTTAGTCTTAACCCTTAAAAAATAGCCCTGTGAGGTAGGTGAGTATTTTCATTTCACAAATGAGGAAACAGATTCTGAGTGTAAGTACCTAGCCTAAGGTCACAGAACAAGTAATGATGGAGTTAGGATAACAACTCAATATTATTGACTCTGAAGCTCATCCTATTTCCCCAAACACCAAGAGGGAAAGAATAAAATTTTCAGTGAATGCCATAAGCCAAAACATGTAATATTCTTCATGAAAAGGGTCATGTAGTAGTTAGGACACTGTAACAGTTAGGAGCACATGTTATGGTCCATGCTGTCTGGGTTTGATTGTTAGCACTGCTACTTTTAAGCTATGTACCTTGAGCAAGTTAGTCAACCTGTCTGGACTTAGTTTTCTCATATGTAGAATGAGGATAATGATAGCAGCTATGACATAGTTGTGAGGATGAAATAATCAGGATTTGATACATAGTCAAATAATTACATACTCGCTGTAATTATTGTTGTTATTAATTTTAAGTAGAAGAGACTTTAGAGGTTATCTTATTTAATCTCTTCCTTTTCTAAGTAAGAGGCTAAGATCCTGAGAAGTGGAATGACTTGCTCAGCGTTACAGAGGAAGACAGAAACAGCAGTCAGGTTCCCTAACAATTTCTAATCTACTGTGTTATACTTGTAAGCAAAAACAACATTCAGAAGAAAATGAATGCTGATGCTACATTTAGAATTTATTTGTAGTGTTTAATGAATCCCTAAGCCTTTCTTCAATATGCCTGTTCCTGTTGAGAAATAATATCACCTGACTGTAAATTTTTATGGATATAGATGAAAGAGATGAATCAACAAATTATGAACATACTGTTACATTTTATGAGTCTGTAAAATTTAAGGACAGCCTCTTTTATGCACAAATAAAATATTATACAGAAATGGTGAATGAAAAATGATGGTAAAAATTACTTATGTGTGAGATATGTCTTTTTTTTTAAGCTTAAGAATTTAAGATTTCTTGAATATTAGTCAGAACTAATGATGCAGAGCAGAGATGTTACTCTCTCCTGTTGTCTTGAATAGGTTGACTTCATCCTCTGCTTTGCACATTTTGTTCTAAAAGTGAAAGGAACACATTGATTAATGCACATATATTTTATGTTGTTAAAGTTTCAGACATGATAAAACTCTGTTTTCACAACAGATTAGAAATTTTTTCCTTCTTCTGGAAGAAAATAATGAACTACATAAATATAAAAATCAAAAGTGGCTGCAAATGATGAGTGCTATGCTTTTCCTGAAAAATTGTTTTTCTCTGATGGTAGAAAATAGAAAACTGGTATTTTTGATTTGTGTAAATATTTCTGGACTTCCTTTCAAATTAATATTCAGCATACAAATTATTGAGCATTTATTTATTATATGTAAGGCAACATGCTAGTTCCTGGAGATATTAAAATTAATAAGATATAATTTTTTGACCAACAAGGACATTCTAAAGACTAGTTATATATATATTATATATATATATATATATATAATATATATGCAACATGCTAGACAAAAACTATATATCTATAGAGATATAGGTATATATTTTTTGTCTAGCATGTTAGACAAAAAATATATATCTATATAGATATAGATATATATTTTTTGTCTATATAGATATAGATATATATTTTTTGTCTAGCATGTTGCTTAGTTACCAAAACAAACTGAGATTATCAAATAGCATTGAACAATTTGGTTAATAAATATAGTAGAGTTGAGACAATGTCAGAGTATATATACAAGTTAAATGGTCTCCCCTTATTACCATACTCTAATTGCATTAAATAGTATCAGAGGTACAGTTAATTTGAACTACAAAAGCCATGTAATTTCTTTTATTTGTATAATTAAACTAGAAGAGCTGTAATACATTAAAACAGCCCGTACAAGGTTACTTAAATGACAGCATTTTGCTTTAGGCCAAACAAATAAAACATTCCCAGAAAATGCAAGTAATGTCTTAATTAGGTATCATTCACAGATTGTGAAAATGCTTATTTATTCCATTAATAAGGTTGTATCTTATTTGCCTATTTATTTTTTATCAAGTATACATTTTAATATTATTGGCCTTACATTTTAAAAAAATGTTTATTTATTTATATTGAAAGAGAGAGAGTGCGCACACAGAGGGGCAGAGAGGGAGAGAGAGGGAATCCCAAGCAGGCTTCTTGCTATCAGTGCAGAGCCCAAGAACTGTGAGATCATGACCTGAGTCAAAATCAAGAGTCAGATGCCCAACCTAGTCCTTTACATTTTTATAATAGAGTAAAAGATGTGCCAAATAGCACATCTTTTAATCAGATTTTACAGGCCAAGTTTGAGGGCCAGTACCATTTTTTTAAAGAAAGGACATCAAGCTGGTGAATATCAATACTAAAAAAACTACAAATATTTCCTCCCTCCTTCATATGCATTCTTAGAAGCATCTGTGGAGTACAATAGGCTTGTTGGTTTCCTATCATATGGTAACTTTCAAAGTGCTTCTTCATGATTCTTAGTGAGAGATTAGTGTTTTAAAGATGGGAGGAAAGAAAAATAAACCAGCAACCCAAGATTAGCAAAGCAGTATGTGGTGCTTGGCATCTCAGTTGATTTAATTACCAGAAGTAGATGAGCACTGAATATGATTCTGGATTTTCTGGAAACAGACCAAAAAGAATTATCTTTATCTGTATCCTTTTCATTGTGTGATAGAAAAACAGCATGCAAGTAAATTTACAGAAGAAAACTGTCCTACTATTGAGAGGTAAAATCCATTTTCTTGTGTCTTTTATAAGGGGTATTGGGGCACAGAATAGAGAATAGAATACAGAATATATTTTGTAAAATATAAACTTTGTTTCAAAGAACATTTATTTTATTGAGGCTCTAATAGTTCCAAGAGCATATTGGAGCATATTAGTCAAGAGCATAGTACTCTATTTGACACAGGGAAGTTATTCTTGCACAGAATGGAAAACAAGACCCAGGCCCTTTGCTTTCTGATGATCCAACTTTTGCAGGGTTTAAGTGGAAGAATTGAAATTTTGGGTCAATGTATCCATCAGTTTGCCTTGCAACTTCTTTAAATACATCATTATAAGATGAGAAAGGCATATGAGACCAGAAGAGGGAGGAGCCTCATAGGTAGATATGATTTCTATGTGGATTTCCCAGTGGGAATTAGGGAATTTTTTGCAGTAGGAATGTACCAGAAAGGCAGTTAAAAAGTCCAGGAAGAGCGATTTAACTCATTAGGCAGTGGAACTCAGTGGGGCTGGAGCTGAGCAGCAGTGCTGTGGTTCCTAGGGCCAGGACAGCAAAGGTTTAGGTATAAGAAGTTACCCATTTCTCTTTTCTACAGTGAGATAATTCAGGGTGCTAGCAGCTTGCCTAAATATTGGGGAAGAAGTTAAGGCAGCCCCTGGAAGTTTATACAATTCAACCTTTTAGAAATTCAACTGAATAGTTCCACCCATTGGAACTTTTGGAAATTCAATATTTGGCCTTAACCAGTCTAAGTTTAACCATACCACAATATAGGAGAATTCCTCAACCTGGTCCTTATGACCTAGTCTCTTTTGGCCACCACAGATAACTACATAGTACCCTTAAACAGGAGTACTGTTCTTTATGACTCATTGCCTTTCCAAGGTAGAGATACTTCCGTGACCAGAAAAATGCTCACCTCCTTTTCTTTTTGTTGGCGAGGGCCTGCTTATACCAGCTTCTGAAGGCTAGTGCAGGAATTAAATAGTTCTTCACTCATCCTCTTCCTTCATCTTGTTCAATAAATACTCAACCTAAGAGGTATCACTTCTTGCTTAAATATTTTGTTTTTTAAATTTTTGTAATGTTTTTATTTATTTTGGAGACACAGAGAGAGGCAGAGCATAAGTGGAGGAGGGGCAGAGAGCCAAAGTAGGCTCCAGGCTCTGAACTGGCAGCACAGAGCCCAACGCGGGGCTAGAACTCACAAACCGCGAGATCATGACCTGAGCCAAAGTTGAACACTTAACTAACTGAGCCACGCAGGTGTCCCTTGTTTTGTTTTGTTTTTTTTATAGTCACAATTTATTGTTTCTACCAATGTCAATGTGGAAAATGAAGGAGTTGACGTTTGTTAGACTTCTCTTTTTTGTGTCAGATGCTCTGCTACTAACACTATAGTTTAGATATTTTAAACAAGGCTCAGAAGTTCAGTAATTTGTTCATAATCCTGTGCTTAGAACTAGAATTAAATCCAGATCCATTTCATACCAAAACATTTATTTCCCATTGTGTATTCCTGCACAATGGGAAATCAAATTACTTGTTTCTTAGTCTATATTTATTTCAGGCATTTGTCTGGCCCAGTGCTTACAATGTAAGTGCTGCGTATCCAAATTTACCTTCCATGTAACTCTAGACTTAAGATCTTTTCACTAGAGTTCTGTGTTGTCAAATGCAGACAAATTGTGAAGCTCACTGGATATGATTGATAAACAGTATTTATAATGGATTTGAGTTCATATTCATTAGCATTTTGTCTCAGTATGGTTTGATTTCCCAAGGATGACTGTACAAGAGCTCCCTAATGTAAAACATATCTAAGGGATTCTCTGGTATTCAGGACTAATGATGGTCACTTTCTTGAGGTCTTAGGTAAATGGCCATCCCAGAGATGCAAACCTATGTCAGATTTGAAGATATATATTAGAGGTTGCAACCTCTTTGACATCGGCCATAGTGACTTCTCTGGAGGCAAGGGAAACAAAAGCAAAAATGAACTATTGGGATTTCATCAAGATAAAATGCTTCTGCACAACACAGGGAACAACCAGCAAAACTAAAGGGTTACCTACGGAATGGAAGAAGATATTTGCAAACGACCTGTCTGAGAAAGGGTTAGTATCCAAAATCTATAAATAGCTTAGCAAACTCAACACCCCAAAAACAAATAATCCAGTGAAGAAATGGGCAAAAGACATGAATAGACATTTTTCAAAAGAAAACATCCAGATGGCTAACATGGCTAACAATGAGATACAACCTCACACTTGTTAGAATGGCTAAAATTAACAATACAGGAAAAAACAGATGTTGGCAAGGATGCAGAGAAAGAGGAGCCCTGTCACACTGTTGGTGGGAATGCAAACTGGGACAGCCACTTTGGAAAGTAGTACAGAGGGTCTTCAAAAAGTTAAAAATAGAACAACCCTATGACCCAACAACTGCACTACTAGGTATTTACCAAAGGATACAAAAATAGCAATTGGAAGGGACATATGCACCTCAATGTTTATGGCAGTGTTATCAACAATAGCCAAATTATGGAAAAAGCCCAAATGTCCATCGACTGATGAATGGGTAAAGAAGATGTGCTATATAATAGAATGCAGTATTACTTAGCCATCAAAAGGAATGAAATCTTGCCATCTGCAATGATGTGGATGGAACTAGAGTGTATTATGCTAAGCGAAACAAGTCATTCAGAGAAAGACAAATACCATATAATTTCACTCATATGTGGAATTTAAGAAGCAAAACAAATGAACATAAGGGAAAGAAATTAAAAAAAAAAGAAAGGGAGACAAAACATAAAGAGACGATTAACTATAGAGAACAAACTGAGGGTTGCTAGAGGGGAAGTGCGTGGGGGATGGGCTGAATGGATGATGGGTATTAAGGTGGGCACTTGTTGTGATGAGCACCGGGTGTTTTATGTAAGTAAATTCTACTCCTGAAACCAATATTACACTATATGTTAACTAACAAGAATTTAAATAAAAACTTAAACAAATAATTGAAGATAAATGAATGGGATATTGATTTTTAAAACCTGTGAAGTAATTCTAGACCTTTACATGCAGATACACACACACACACACACATACCCCTTCCTCTTCCACCATCATACACACACGTACAGAGGAAATTAGGTACATAAAACCTCTGGAAAATTTAATCCTTTCAATAGATAAATATTAAAGAAGGAACTGGCAGACCATTGATAAAGAAATATTATTAGAAAAAAATATAAGAGTAACAAATTTGTCAACAAATGAAGAACACTTATAACATAAATGTTGCTAAAGAGCATATATGAAAGTTGTGATATAAAGTTTTATTATGCATTTAAATTTTAATACGGCAATTTCCAATACAATATTGAAGGTGAAGGACAAAGTTGAGAGACTGACACTACCTGATTTTAAGACCTACTGTAAATTTACAGTAATCAAGACAATGTCGTATTGGCAAAAAAAAAAAAATACAAATAGATAAAGGGAACAGAATAGAGAGTCCAGAAATAGACCTTCATGTATAGGTCAACTAGTATTTGACAAAGAAGCAAGGACAGTACAATGGAATGAAGATATCTCCTCAAAAGATGGTGCTAAACAACTGGAAATAAAAAAAAAAAAAGTATAGACAACGATGTCACATCCTTCACAAATATGAACTCAAAATGGATCACAGACTTAACTGTAAACCACAAAACTATAAAACTACAAGAAGGTAACTCAGGAGAAAACAAATGACCTTGGGTATGGCAATGCCTCTTTACATGTAACACCCAAGGCAGTCTGTGAAAGAAATAATTGATAAACTGGACCTCATTACAATTAAAAACTTCTCTGTAAAAGACAGTATCAAGAGAATTAGAAGATGAGCCTCAGAATGGGAGAAAATATTTGCAAAATATACATTTGATAAAGGCCAATTGTCCCAAATATACAAAAAACTTAAAATCCAACAATAAAAATATAAACAACCCAACTGAAAAATGGGCCAAACACCTTAACAGACACTTCACTAAAGCAGATATGCAGAGGGCAAATAAACATGAAAGGCTGCCCCACGTCATATGTATCAGAGAATTCCAAATTAAAATAACAATGAGATATCACTACACGCTTACTAAAATGGTCAAAATTGGGAACACCCAGAGCACCAAATGCTGATGGAGATGTGGAAAACATCAATCCTCATTCACTGAGGAATCCTCAATCTTCATTCTGACTTAGATCAGAGTCTCTACTGTTGAAAAATAGTATAGCCACTTTGGAAGGCAGTTGTATGGTTTCTCACCAAACTAGATGATCCAGCAACCATGCTCTTGGTTTTCACCAAAAGAGTTGAAAACTTATGTTTGCACTAAACCCTGCACACGGATGTGTATAATGGCTTTACTTATAATTCAAAAAACTTGGGGAAAAAAGTAAGTTGTCCTTTAGTAGGTGTATGGATCAAATAAACTGTGCTATATCCAGATAATGGAATATTATTCATGGCTAGAAAGAAATGAGCATGAAAATACATGGAGGAAATTTAAGTGCATATTACTAAGTGAAGCCAATCTGAAAGGCTACATACTGAATGATGAATATATGTCATTATAGCTTTGTCTAAACTCACAGAATGTACAACAGCATGAGCAAACTCTAAGTTAAACTTTGGATTATGGATGATTATGATGTGCCAATATAGGTTTATCCTTGCTTAAAAAAAAAAAGTATGATTCTGATGAGTGATGTTGATAATGTGAGAGGCTATGTGGTGTCAGGGAATACATGGATATATCTGTACCTTCCTTGCAATCTTATTGTAAACCTAATGCTTCTCTAAAAAATGAAGTTTTCAAAGATTTTTTACATAATAAAGTTCTTATTTCTATGAACATGAATTGTAAATACAAGAACTCAAGTAGAGATAATGAGACAGTGGGAGAACTGTTAATTGACATATTTTAGTGATGAGGAAGAAACAAATCAAAACAATTACAGAAATATAAAAGAATCAGAAGGGCCAGACATGAGGATAGACAGTGTAGAAACACAACAAGGATATAGAGGATATCCATAAGAAGATTCGAGAAAGTAAAACAAAAACGGAAGATAAGAGCTAAGGAGAAAATGATAGCTATATAAAACAGGCAAAAAAGAGCCTATGTTTGCATGATTGGAGTTTCTGAAGAAGAAAACCAGCAACAGTGAAACAGAAAAAAATATTTGAAAATATAACCTGAAGAAAAACAGTTGTGAAAAGAATACCTGAGTCTCCTTATTAAAAGGATATGTCATGTACCAATGAAAATTGACCCCAGTCAGCACCGAGATATAACCTTCTGCTATGTACCCAAGATATATGTCCTCAAGACATATCCTAGTAAATTTGTTAGCCTTAAATGACACAGAAAGCACCTTTTAAATAGCCAGGCAACCTGATCACATTATTTACAAGAGGAAAAAAAATCATTCTGGCCTTAGATTTCTCCTCAGTGATACTTCTCATTGGAAGTCAATGGAGCGAAACCTCTGAGATAATTGAGAAAAGAAAGGATTTCATGTTCAGCCAAGATTTTTATTAAGTATAAAGGCTACAAATAGTAGTGAATGTGCCACAACTCAAGAAATACTGCTCACCTACCAGGGGCTGAGCTTTAGCCAGTCAAGGAATAATAGAAAATTTTAGCAAAACGATTGGTGGTAAACATTTAATGTGTTTAATAGAACTAAGACTAAAAGAAATATGTGGACTAGATACCAAAACAGAACATAAATTTTATATGTCTTGTCATTTTAAAAAGACAAATAACAAAAATTCAGAGAGTAGGGGAAAGAATTTTGTCACCTTTTGTTTTTATAAAACTAAATGTGCAACTATCATATGTAGAATACCACAGGTACAAATTTACTGATTTTCTCATCTGTAGTAGTATGGAGTCAAAGGAGGTTGTTTAAAGCTGAAAAACCAAGTAAGAGTTATAACTGGGTATCTTTATATAACTTGATAGTACAAGATGATGATAAACATTGTTGTAAAATGCATACACAGTTTTCAAATAGCTAAAATTAGAAATGCTGAACAATTATTATGAGGTAAACATAATACCTTTGTCCTAAAAAGATATTACATAACCATAAAATATTACTGTTATTCCCTGTACTTACTTTTGAGAAATTTTAGTGTATTGCATGGAATCATGGTTACATTGAAGGCTATAAACATAAAAACAAATTGAAAAAAAAATAGTACAATGTTTGTTGACTTTGGGTGGCCAATACAGATTGAGTGGTTGCTGAATCAAAGTGTCTCATGCTTGGCTCTGAATGTTTCTGAAGAGTCAGGGGAGCATCGTCCCTTAGCAAGAACTGGCTCTTTGACCTCAAGGGAGCAAAAATATATGACAACATTTAACATGGGTTACAATATATGCAGATCCCAAACACTTCTGAGAATGTGGTGAAAGTTATAGGACCTTTCTCCAGGAAATGCACAGGTCACATTTTTGCCTGTAATTGCACAGAACTCCTGAAGCTTATCCAAAGAAACCCCATTTCTTAGTTTATAGACCCAGGTTAAAGACCCTGGTTTAAAAATTCTTTGACGTTAGATCAGAGTCTCTGCTGTTGAGCTTTCTGGTCAAAACCACAGTTGTTACCAAATGCTCTGATACAAGGCAGGTTGCTAACAGCATTTATAGTCCATCTAAGCCATCTCTTTTATTTATGCTGAAGTGCAAGAGTGGCAGTTCTCAAAGTGTGGTCCCCAGAACACTCACCTCAGAAACACCTGGATTCCTGTTAAAAATGGAGGTTGGGGGGCGCCTGGGTGGTGCAGTCGGTTAAGCGTCCGACTTCAGCCAGGTCACGATCTTGCAGTCCGTGAGTTCAAGCCCCGCGTCAGGCTCTGGGCTGATGGCTCAGAACCTGGAGCCTGTTTCAGATTCTGTGTCTCCCTCTCTCTCTGCCCCTCCCCCGTTCATGCTCTGTCTCTCTCTGTCCCAAAAATAAATAAACGTTGAAAAAAAAATTTTTTAAAAAAAAAATAAAAATGGAGGTTGGTTTGCTTGTTTTTAAACCACACACTAAGACTATTGGAGGCAGAAGCAACTTCAACATCAGAGCTGGCCCCCACTCCTTCTGTCAACTGCATGCTGAGCAGCAACAAGTAAATAGCCCCAGCCTGATTCCTACTGATCCCCCAAAATAAGCATCCAGTGCTACAGCAATAGGTTGCCAAGGGGAATAATTAATCATTATGACTCCAAAAGGTTTTTTTTTCTATTTTAAAATTACTAATGCTAATGAACACTTACCACATGTCAAACCTGCAGGTAGACACTATCACAAAGGGAAGTTTTATGTTCACTGAAGCCCAGTCATCATTTGTCCTAAAAATAGTAGGAAGATGTTCCTGGGTCACTAGCTTCATGTCTTGCATGAAGCTAAAGCTTTATGATGATATTGCTGAGGTAAGCACACCCAGGAAGTCTGACTAGTAGGTATGCACTGCATTGCAATTAAGGGTTCAATTACCCACATGGCAAGAAGGCAGGACTGAACCCTGTATTCCATCCTTTGGCCAATAATTAGAACATGCTTTATGAGCGAGGATTGTTCTACATGGTTTTCTCTGCGGACATTATGGTTTAGTTGGAAGGGCACAGAACACTTTTGCCCAGTAGATTTTCACGATTGTGCTCTTTCAAAGAGGTGATCTAGTAGGTACCCAAGACAAATGTATATCGAGCTTTATAAAGTCATCACTTTAATTATATCAAGAAAGGCTGATAATCTTGATCTCAAATTTGAACCAACTCCTCAGATTACTTCATTCAAATCTGTGTGCATCTTTTTCTGAAGTGCTGACTTATGCTGTGGCCCTTTTTCTTTGCAATTTTCTTTATCTTCATGTGAAGTGAAACTCTGGACATGTATAGGAGTGTGCTCAAAATATTTAATTTGGTATTCTGCACTCTGCAGGGCCATTGCAGCAGAGTCTCATATGCTCCAATTTGTTATTGCACTTCCATAGAATTTACAATGAATTTCACAGTGGAATTCACAATATAAAATGCTCTCAATTTCACTCATCTTTTAAGGTATAAAGATCACCTGAAAATTCTGTAATTTCTAAGACTCCATAAACTAAATGGATTTTTGGTATTTCTTTAATAAAGGTTTTAAATAGTGGGAAAAATAAATAGGTTTTAATTTGTTTTTATTTTTAGATTTAGTTATTAAAAGCTATTCTGAGACTGCAAAATCAAATATGCCATTAACTATTTCATCTTAGCACACTATTTAAAAATTTTCCATTGTTTTATTTTGTGAGTACATACTTTATGAATGAAATGCTGGGAAGATCCTTGTATTTTCTTATTCATAATTTGTTTTCACTTTCTTATTGGACATTCTTTAAACTATATAAATGATAATATTTAATCTCACATTGTTAGATGGTTAGCTTTCGTACATAGTCCTATCCATAGACATTTTATAACACTATTCAGTATTTTCATTTTAGGAACTTGGACTTTGAACTTGGGCAGATTAAGCCTCAAATCTTGGCAGAGCTGTTGTATAGCTATGTGACTTTGGGGGATGTTATTTAATTTCCCTGGGCCTTTGTTTACCCATGTTCTAAATGGGTATAAAATTATGTCTTTCTGATAGATCTCTCCTGGGAATTAATGAGATAATCCATGGAAACCAACACACAAATGCTCAATAATTGTTAGCTATTATTATTTTAACCTTTTTTGCTCTTCTGAATTATTGAGTTGATTTCTCAAGAATAGGAATATTGGTTAAATGATGTGGTGAGTTATTCATTTAGTTATAATATATTTGAATGTCTACGCTATGATGAATGTTAAAACAAGGGGGTGAACAAGGTGGTCCTGGAATAAGAAGCATTGGCAGTCTGAGAGAAAAGACAGATAACCAACTACTCAAATATCAGGGGTACTTATACTTAAATACAGTATTGTAGAAGAGAAAGTGGACGGTGTTACAGGAAAATAGACTAAAGATATATATCTATATCTATCTATCTATCTATCTAATCAGGCATATAGATATATTAACTTCTGAAATATTGAATATTTCATATTTTTAATAATTTATGAAGGTAATGTGCTTGGTTATCTTTTTTTTTCAATATATGAAATTTATTGTCAAATTGGTTTCCATACAACACCCAGTGCTCATCACCCACCCTCCCCTCCCTCCCACCCCCCATCAACCTTCAGTTTGTTCTCAGTATGTGCCTGGTTATCTAAATCCACAATAGATTTTAACTATTTTTTCTTTATTTCTAACTTAATAGCTGAAAAATATTACTTCCTTTTAAATTAGAATTTTGTGTAATTTTTCATTTGGAGTGTATTTACATATTATATGAATCTGGGTTTTAAAATTTGTGAAAAAGATTTATTCATCCATTGTCCACTAAGGATGTGATGGTTTCCTAATATAATACAGTTTATCTCAGTATATATTTTGGTTTTTCTTTAAGTGTTTTCTACATTTTTTACTATTTTTCCGGTGTTAAGTTTTGTGGGTTTTGTACTTAAGTTTTACTGTTTAATATCACATGTATTTTGCCTTTCTTTTATAATTTCTCCTATTGCTTTGTTTGTCCTGTACATTTTCCAAAGGTATTTTTTTTCTTTTTGACCTTGAGAGTTCTTTAGCTATATCCAAAATGCTACTGATATCACAGCAGGTATTTCTTTTCTTTTCTCTACATAAACCATGGTTACCGATGTTCACTCAAGCACTGTGCAAAGAGGCAAAATGCAAGTTAAAATCAGAGCCTACATACTCTGCTCTGATAAAAATAACTATGCTAAAATCATTGTAGATCTTTCCAGTTGGTTAAGAGAGTAATTCATGTCAGTTTTGTGAGGTTTTCAGAATATTTACATGCATTAGAGGGGATCTTACCCCAAATTAAAAGTGACCTTCACAGCATACATTTATATTTATGTTGTTCTTTTACTACAAAGATGATTTGTCAATTCATAGATCAGCAATATAAACCAAGAATACTTATACTTTCAAGAATAATCTGATAAAGATGGATAAGGGCACTAGAATGTGATCAGTCTTGAGGCCAGACTATGCCATCATTGCAGTTTCCTTCCTTTGCTGTGAAGCATCATGTGGTTGTCATTTTTAAATCCGTTGGAAGATTTTTAAAACTCTCTGAAATTTTAGGATTAATATGACTGGCTACAGAGATTATAATGGAATATTATTACTCTTTCCAAAAGGATAGTTCTTTAAAATAGCAACCCTATTCCCTGGGCATAGATAGGTGTGGTTTAGTAGAGTTGTAACCTGATAATCTGACTCAGGAATATTCATATTGTGTAACAACTGATACAAGTACAACACCAAGGCCTCCTCCAGTTCCAGATATTATTTCGAGGTGACCAAATTGTGAAGACAAAAAAGAGAAGAACTGAGATGGCTCAAGGAGGTATCTATTTATCACTTGATAAGGAAGTATTTCAGTATTTTAACAAATAGTTTAGCTGTACTTGGGCATACAGGTGAATATATTTACCTTGGTCATACCATGGCTTAAGTTAGGTTATATTGTCCCCAAAATTTATCATGTCACAAGGTCAGCAACAGTTATTCTTTGGTTTTATAATGATACACTGGTATAAAACCTAAAGACCGTGAATCTGAAGAACTGGAGTTAAGAGATGAAACTCTCCAGTCTCTAATTGTAACCTTGACACATCTCTCACAGAGTGAAAGTGGTGGGGAAAACAAAGTGAAGGCAATATCTATCTATCTATCTATCTATCTATCTATCTATCTATCTATCTATCTATCTTTTTATCTACCTAACATTTATCATTTTTATTAAGTTTTTAATTTTAATTCCAATATAGTTAACATATAGTGTTGTTAGTTTCAGGTGTACAATTTAGTGATTCAACACTTCCATACATTTTTCAGCGCTCATCATGACAAGTGCACTCCTTAATCCCCATCACTTATTTCACCCATCCACCCCAACCTCCTCTCTGGTAACCAGTTTGTTCTCTGTAGTTAAGAGTCTGTTTCTTGGTTTGTCTCTCTCTCTTTTTTTATTTGTTCATTTGTTTCTGAAATTCCACATATGTGTGAAACCATATAGTATTTGTCTTTTTCTGACTGACTTATTTTACTTAGCATTATACTTTCTGGCTTCATCCATGTTGTTGCAAATGGCAAGATTTCATTCTTTTTGATGGCTGAATAAAATTCCATTATATATAGATATAATGGAATAATATAATGAAATATATACATTATATCTCACCTCTTCTTTATCCATTAATAATATATCAATGGACACTTGGGCTGCTTCCATATCTTGGCTATTGTAAATAATGCTACAGTAAACATAGGGATGCATATATGCTTTTGAATTAGTGTTTTTGTATTTTTGGGGTGAATAATTCAGTAGTGTGATTAACTAGACCGTAGGGTAGTTCTATTTTTAGTTTTTTGAGGAAACTCCATACTGTTTTTCATAGTGTCTGTACCAGTTTGCTGTCCCGCCAACAGTGCACAGGGTTCCGTTTTCTCCACATTCTCTCCAACATTTGCTGTTTCTCATGTTTTTGATTTTAGCCATTCTGATAGGTGTGAGGTGATATCTTATTGTAGTTTGGGTTTGCATTTCCAAGATGATGAGTAATGTTGAGCATCTTTTCATGTGTCTGCTGGCCATCTGGGTGTCCTTTTTGGAGAAATGTCTGTTCATGTCTTCTGCCCATTCTTTAATCAGATTATTTTGGTTTTTTTTTAGTGTTGACTTATATCAGTTCTTTATATATTTTAGATATTAACCCTTTATTGGGTATGTCATTTGCAAATATA
Organism: Acinonyx jubatus; assembly: GCF_027475565.1. Taxonomy (NCBI): domain Eukaryota; kingdom Metazoa; phylum Chordata; class Mammalia; order Carnivora; family Felidae; genus Acinonyx; species Acinonyx jubatus. The sequence continues at coordinate 84,184,279 of NC_069383.1, forward strand.
TTCTCCCATTCAGTAGAGTGCTTTTAGTTTCATTGATTGTTTTCTTCGCTGTAAAGAAACTTTTTGTTTTGATGTAGTCTCAATAGTTTATTTTTGCTTTTATTTCCCTTGCCTCAGGAGACATGTAAAAAAATACTGCTACAGTCAATGTCAGAGAAATTGTTGCATGTGCTCTCATCCAGGATTTTTATGGTTTCAGGTCTCATTTTTAGCTCTTTAATCTATTTTGCATTTATTTTTGTGTATGGTGAAAGAAGGTGGTCCAGTTTCATTCTTTTGCATGTAGCGTTCAGTTTTCCAAACACCATTTAATGAAGAGACTGTCTTTTTCCCATTGCATATTCTTGCCTCTTTTTTTGAAGATTAATTGACCATATAATCATGGGTTTTGTTCTGGGCTTCCTATCTTGTTCTTTTGATGTGTGTTTATTTTTCTGCCAGTACCATACTGGTTTGATTACTACAGCTTTATAGTATAACTTGAAATCTGGGATTGTGGTACCTCCAGCTTTGTTTTTTCTTCTCCAAGATTATTTTTTCTATTTGAGGTCTTTTGTGGTTTTATTTGCATTTTAGGATTATTTGTTCTGGTTCTGTGAAAATGCTGTTGGCATTTTGATAGGGATTGTATTAAATCTGTAGATTGCTTTGGGTAGTATGGACATTTTGACAATATCTGTTCTTCCAATCTATGAGCATGGAATATCTTCCCATTTGCTAGTGTCATCCTCAATTCCTTTCATCGATGTTTTATATTTTTCAGAGATTTTCACTTCCTTAGTTAAGTTTATTCCCAGTTATTTTATTATTTTTTGTGCAATTGTAAATGGGATGGCTTTCATTTTTTCCTTTTCTTCAATTTAAATTTTAGTTAATATACAGTGAAATATTGGTTTCAGAAGTAGAATTCAGTGTTTCATCACTTACATACAACACCAAGTGCTCATCACAAGTGCCCTTCTTAATACCCATCACCCATCTAGCCCATCTACCACCCACTTCCCTCCATCAACCCTCAGTTTGTTCTCTAAGAGTCTCTTGTGGTTTGTTTCTCTTTCTTTTCTTCCCAGCCTCCCCATATGTTCATCTGTTTTTTTGTCAGATTCCACATATGAGTGAAATCATATGATATTTGTCTTCTCTGATTGACTTATTTTGCTTAGCATAATACATTCTAGCTCCATCCATGTCATTGCTAAAGGCAAGATTTCATTCTTCTTGATGGCTGAGTAATATTACATTGCATATATATACTACATGTTCTTTATCCATTCATCAGTTAATGAATATTTTGGCTCTCTCCATGCTGCCATAAACATTGGGGTGCATGTACCTGTCATTATCTGTATTTTTGTAACCTTTGGGCAAATACCTAATAGTGCAATTGCTGGATCATAGGGTAAGACTGCTTTCTTAATTTCTCTTTCTGTTGCTTCATTATTGGTGTAGAGAAATGGAATGGATTTCTGTACTTTGATTTTGTATCTGAGACCTTGCTGAAATGATTTATTAGTTCTAGTAGTTTCTTGGTGAAGTCTTTAGAGTTTTCTATATATAGTGTCATGTCTTCTGCAAATAGTGAAAGTTTTACTTCTTCCTTACCAATTTGGATGCCTTTTATTCCTTTTTGTTATCTGGTTGCTGTGGCTATGGCTTTCAGTTCTATGTTGAATAAAAGTGGTGAGAGTGGACATCTTTGTCTTGTTCCTGATCTTAGGGGGAAAACTCTCAATTTTCCCCATTGAGTATGATATTAGCTGTGGGTTTTTCATATATGGCTTTTATTATGTTGAGGAAACTTTCCTGTAAACCTATTTTGTTGAGGGGTTTTATCATGAATTGATGTACTTTGTTAAATTTTTGTTCTGCATCTATTGAAATGAATGACAGGTTTTTGTCCTTTTTCTTACTGATGTGATGTATCACACTGATTGATTTGCAAATATTGAAACACCCTTGTATCCCACGAATAAATACCACTGGATTTGGTGAATTATTTTTTAAATGTGTTGTTGGATTCCTTTTCCTAATATTTTGTTGAGGAGTTTTGAATCTGTGTTCATCAGTATATTGGCCTATAGTTCTCTTATTTGTAGTGTATTTATCTGGTTTTGGTGTCAGGGTAATGGATGCCTTATTGAATGTATCTGGAAGTTTTCCTTTCTCTTCTATTTTTTGGAACAGTTTGAGAAGAATAGGTATTAACTTTTCTTTTTTTAAATTTTTTTAATTATGAAATTTATTGTCAAATTGGTTTCCATACAACACCCAGTGCTCATCCCAAAAGGTGCCCTCCTCAATACCCATCATCCAGCCTCCTCTCCCTCCCACCCCCCATCAACCCTCAGTTTGTTCTCAGTTTTTAAGAGTCTCTTATGCTTTGGCTCTCTCCCACTCTAACCTCTTTTTTTTTTCCTTCCCTTCCCCCATGGGTTTCTGTTCAGTTTCTCAGAATCTACCTAAGAGTGAAAACATATGCTATCTGTCTTTCTCTATATGGCTTATTTCACTTAGCATCACACTCTCCAGTTCCATCCACGTTGCTACAAAGGGTCATATTTCATTCTTTCTCATTGCCACGTAGTACACCATTGTGTATATAAACCACAATTTCTTTATCCATTCATCAGTTGATAGACATTTAGGCTCTTTCCATAATTTGGCTATTGTGGAGAGTGCTGCTATAAACATTGGGGTCAAGTGCCCCTATGCATCAGTACTCCTGTATTCCTTGGGTAAACTCTTAGCAGTGCTACTGTTGGGTCATAGGGTAGGTCTATTTTTAATTTTTTGAGGAACCTCCACACTGTTTTCCAGAGCGGCTGCACCAGTTTGTATTCCCACCAACAGTGCAAGAGGGTTCCTGTTTCTCCACATCGTCTGCAGCGTCTATAGTCTCCTGATTTGTTCATTTTGGCCACTCTGACTGGCGTGAGGTGATATCTGAGTGTGGTTTTGGTTTGTATTTCCCTGATGAGGAGCGACGTTGAACATCTTTTCATGTGCCTGTTGGCCATCCGGATGTCTTCTTTAGAGAAGTGTCTATTCATGTTTTCTGCCCATTTCTTTACTGGGTGATTTGTTTTTCGGGTGTGGATTTTGGTGAGCTCTTTATAATTTTGGATACTAGCCCTTTGTCCGATATGTCATTTGCAAATATCTTTTCACATTCTGTTGGTTGCCTTTTAGTTTTGTTGGTTGTTTCCTTTGCTGTGCAGAAGCTTTTTACCTTCATAAGGCCCCAGTAGTTCATTTTTGCTTTTAATTCCCTTACCTTTGGGGATGTGTCAAGTAAGAAATTGCTGTGGCTGAGGTCAGAGAGATCTTTTCCTGCTTTTTCCTCTAGGGTTTTGATGGTTTCCTGTTTCACATTAAGGTCCTTTATCCATTTTGAGTTTAGTTTTGTGAATGGTGTGAGAAAGTGATCTAGTTTCAATCTTCTGCATGTTGCTGTCCAGTTCACCCAGCACCATTTGTTAAAGAGACTGTCTTTTTTCCATTGGATGTTCTTTCCTGCTTTGTCAAAGATGAGTTGGCCATACGTTTGTGGGTCTAGTTCTAGGGTTTCTATTCTATTCCATTGGTCTATGTGTCTGTTTTTGTGCCAATACCATGCTGTCTTGATGGTTACAGCTTTGTAGTAAGGCTAAAGTCTGGGATTGTGATGCCTCCTGCTTTGGTCTTCTTTTTCAGAATTACTTTGGCTATTCGGGGCCTTTTGTGGTTCCATATGAATTTTAGGATTGCTTGTTCTACCTTCGAGAAGAATGCTGGTGCAATTTTGATTGGGATTGCATTGAATGTGTAGATAGCTTTGGGTAGTATTGACATTTTGACAATATTTATTCTTCCAATCCATGAGCAGGGAATGTCTTTCCATTTCTTTATATCTTCTTCAATTTCTTTCATAAGCTTTCTATAGTTATCAGCATACAGATCTTTTACATCTTTGGTTAGATTTATCCCTAGGTATTTTATGCTTCTTGGTGCAATTGTGAATGGGATCAGTTTCTTTATTTGTCTTTCTGTTGCTTCATTGTTAGTGTATAAGAATGCAACTGATTTCTGTACCTTGATTTTGTATCCTGCAACTTTGCTAAATTCATGTATCAGTTCTAGCAGACTTTTGGCGGAGTCTATCGGATTTTCCATGTATAGTATCATGTCATCTGCAAAAAGTGAAATCTTGACTTCATCTTTGCCAATTTTGATGCCTTTGATTTCCTTTTGTTGTCTGATTGCTGATGCTAGAACTTCCAACACTATGTTAAACAACAGCAGTGAGAGTGGACATCCCTGTCGTGTTCCTGATCTCAGGGAAAAAGCTCTCAGTTTTTCCCCATTGAGGATGATGTTAGCTGTGGGCTTTTCACAAATGGCTTTTATGATGTTTAAGTATGTGCCTTCTATCCCGACTTTCTCAAGGGTTTTTATTAAGAAAGATTGCTGAATTTTGTCAAATGCCTTTTCTGCATCGATTGACAGGATCATATGGTTCTTATCTTTTCTTTTATTAATGTGATGTATCATGTTGATTGATTTGCGAATGTTGAACCAGCCCTGCATCCCAGGAATGGATCCCACTTTATCATGATGAATAATTCTTTTTATATGCTGTTGAATTCGATTTGCTAGTATCTTATTGAGAATTGTTGCATCCATATTCATCAGGGATATTGGCCTGTAGTTCTCTTTTTTTACTGGGTCTGTCTGGTTTAGGAATCAAAGTAATACTGGCTTCATAGAATGAGTCTGGAAGTTTTCCTTCCCTTTCTATTTTTTTGGGATAGCTTGAGAAGGATAGGTATTATCTCTGCTTTAAACGTCTGGTAAAACTCCCCTGGGAAGCCGTCTGGTCCTGGACAAGTCTTATTTGTTGGGAGATTTTTGATAACGGATTCAATTTCTTCGCTGGTTATGGGTCTGTTCAAGCTTTCTATTTCCTCCTGATTGAGTTTTGGAAGTGTGTGGGTGTTTAGGAATTTGTCCATTTCTTCTGGGTTGCCCAGTTGGTTGGCATATAATTTTTCATAGTATTCCCTGATAATTGCTTGTATCTCTGAGGGATTGGTTGTAATAATTCGATTTTCATTTATGATTTTATCTATTTGGGTCATCTCCCTTTTCTTTTTGAGAAGTCTGCCTAGAGGTTTATCAATTTTGTTTATTTTTTCAAAAAACCAACTCTTGTTTTCGTTGATCTGCTCTACAGTTTTTTTAGATTCTATATTGTTTACCTCTGCTCTGATCTTTATTGTTTCTCTTCTTCTGCTGAGTTTAGGCTGTCTTTCCTGTTCTGCTTCTGTTTCCTTTAGGTGTGCTGTTAGATTTTGTATTTGGGATTTTTCTTGTTTCTTGAGATAGGCCTGGATTGCAATGTATTTTCCTCTCAGGACTGCCTTTGCTGCATCCCCAAGAGTTGGGATTGTTGTATTTTCATTTTCGTTTGTTTCCATATATTTTTAAATTTCTTCTCTAATTGCCTGGTTGACCCACTCCTTCTTTCGTAGGGTGTTCTTTCACCTCCATGCTTTTGGAGGTTTTCCAGATTTCTTCCTGTGGTTGATTTCAAGTTTCATAGCATTGTGGTCTGAAAGTATGCATGGTGTGACCTCAATTCTTGTATACTTATGAAGGGCTGTTTTGTGACCCACTATGTGATCTATCTTGGAGAATGTTCCATGTGCTCGAGAAGAAAGTATATTCTGTTGCTTTGGGATGCAGAGTTCTAAATATATCTGTCAAGTCCATCTGACCCAATGTATCATTCAGGGCCCTTGTTTCTTTATTGACCATGTGTCTAGATGATCTATCAATTTCTTTAAGTGGAGTGTTAAAGTCCCGTGCAATTACCACATTCTTATCATAAGGTTGCTTATGTTTGTGAGTAATTGTTTTATATATTTGGGGGCTCCCGTATTCGGCACATAGACATTTATAATTGTTAGCTCTTCCTGATGGATAGACCCTGTGATTATTATATAATGCCCTTCTTCATCTCTTGTTACAGCCTTTAATTTAAAGTCTAGTTTGTCTGATATAAGTATGGCTACTCCAGCTTTCTTTTGGCTTCCAGTAGCATGATAAATAGTTCTCCATCCCCTCACTCTCAATCTGAAGGTGCCCTCAGGTCTAAAGTGAGTCTCTTGTAGACAGCAAATAGATGGGTCTTGTTTTTTTATCCATTCTGATACCCTATGTCTTTTGGTTGGCACATTTAGTCCATTTACATTCAGTGTTATTATAGAAAGATATGGGTTTAGAGTCATTGTGATGTCTGTAGGTTTCATGCTTGTAGCGATGTCTCTGGTACTTTGTCTCACAGGATCCCCCTTAGGGTCTCTTGTAGGGCTGGTTTAGTGGTGATGAATTCCTTCAGTTTTTGTTTGTTTGGGAACACCTTTATCTATCCTTCTATTCTAAATGACAGACTTGCTGGATAAAGGAATCTCAGCTGCATGTTTTTTCTGTTCATCACATTGAAGATCCCCTGCCATTCTTTTCTGGCCTGCCAAGTTTCAGAAAAGAGATCAGTCACGAGTCTTATAGGTCTCCCTTTATATGTGAGGGCATGTTTATCGCTCGCTGCTTTCAGAATTTTCTTTATCCTTGTATTTTACCAGTTTCACTATGATATGTCATGTAGAAGATAGATTCAAGTTACGTCTGAAGGGAATTCTCTGTGCCTCTTGGATTTCAATGCCTTTTTCCTTCCCCAGTTCAGGGAAGTTCTCAGCTATGATTTCTTCAAGTACACGTTCAGCACCTTTCCCTCTCTCTTCCTCCTCTGGAATACCAATTATGCGTAGATTATTTCTCTTTCGTGCATCACTTAGTTCTCTAATTTTCCCCTCATACTCCTGGATTTTTTTATCTCTCTTTTTCTCAGCTTCCTCTTTTTCCATAATTTTATCTTCTAGTTCACCTATTCTCTCCTCTGCCTCTTCAATCCGAGCCGTGGTCGTTTCCATTTTATTTTGCAGCTTGTTTATAGAATTTTTTAGCTCCTCCTGACTATTCCTTAGTCCCTTGGTCTCTGTAGCAATAGATTCTCTGCTGTCCTCTATACTGTTTTCAAGCCCAGTGATTAATTTTATGACTATTATTGTAAATTCACTTTCTGTTATATTGTTTAAATCCTTTTTGATCAGTTTGTTAGCTGTTGTTATTTCCTGGAGATTCTTTTGAGGGGAATTCTTCCGTTTGGTCATTTTGGATAGTCCCTGGAGTGATATGGACCTGCAGGGCACTTCCCCTGTGCTCTCTTGAATAACTGGAGTTGGTGGGCGGGGCCACAGTCAGACCTGATGTCAGCCCCCAGCCCACAGCTGGGGCCGCAGTCAGACTGGTGTGTACCTTGTCTTCCCCTCTCCTAGGGGCAGGATTCACTGTGGGATGGCGTGGCCCATCTGGGCTACTTGACACTGCCAGGCTTGTGGTGCTGGGGAGCTGGCGTATTAGCTGGGGTGGATAGGCAAGTTGTATGGGGGCAGGAGGGGGAGGCTCAGCTCGCTTCTCCTTCGGTGACACGCTTTGGGAGGGGCCCTGTGGCAGCAGCAGGGAGTCAGACCCACTGCCCAGAGGGATGGGTCCAGAGAAGCACAGCGTTGGGTGGGTGCCTGGTGCAAGCAAGTTCCCTGGCAGGAACTGGTTCCCTTTGGGATTTTGGCTGGGGGATGGGCGGGGGAGATGGCGCTGGCGAGTGCCTTTGTTCCCCATCAAGCTGAGCTCTGTCGTCCGGGGCTCAGCAACTCTCCCTCCCGTTGTCCTCCAGCCTTCCGCTCTCCGAGCAGAGCTGTTAACTTACAGCCTTCCAGATGTTAAGTCCCGCTTGCTGTCTGAACACACTCGGTCTGGCCCCTCTGCTTTTGCCAGCCATCCTCGGGGGCTTTGCTTGGCCCGGGGGTGGGGGGGGCTGGGGGGGGCTGCCCCTCCATCCCCGCTCCCTCCCACCAGTCCCTGTACCGTGGACGCCTCTCCGCCCTTCCTACCCTCTTCCGTGGATCTCTCGTCTGCTCTTGGCTCCGGAGACTCCGTTCTGCTAGTCTTCTGGCAGTTTTCTGGGTTATTTAGGCAGTTGTATATGGAATCTAAGTGACCAGCAGGATGCGGTGAGCCCAGCGTCCTCCTACGCTGCCATCTTCCAAGCAATTTCTCTTAACTTTTCTTTAAATGTTTGGTAGAGTTCCCTTGAAAATCCATCTAGTCCCAGACTTTTGTCTGATGGGAGTTTTTTGATTACTGATTCTATTTCATTTCTGGTAATCACTCCATTCAAATTTTCTGTTTCTTCCTGGTTCAATTTTGGAAGATTATGTTTCTAGGAATTTATCCATTTCTTTTAGGTTGTCCAGTTTTTTGGCTTATAGTTTTTCATAATATTCTCTTAAAATCCTTTGTATTTCTGTGCTGTCAGTTGCTATTTCACCTCTTTCATTTCTAATTTTGTTTGAGCCCTCTCTCTGTCTCTCTCTCTCTCTCTCTCTCTCTCTTTTTTTTTTGGAGGGGAACAGTTATCATATCATTTATTAGCTCGCTTATGAGGTCTCCCTGATCAAGGTGCTGTTTGTGATTCATATTATGAACTGAGACTTGAAGATCATCTGTTTCTTCCAATCCATTTCTGTGAGATTGTGGAGCCATTTTGAGATTTGTTTCCAGCAGAAGCATTGGATTTTCTGCTCTATTATCTGCCAATAAATTATTGTCCAGGCAACAGATTGCTGTATAGAATTCAGACCTACCTTGTAGAATGGAATGTAAAGAGCTGTGTCTGTATCTGGAAATGTCTCAAATCTTAAATTGACTCACTCTCACTTCCTTATTTGTGGGTAAGTTTTTGTTTTAGAAACCTTAGAATTTGTGAAGAAATTGTCTTAAATCCCAGGCTGAAATAGAAAATGTAGGTCAAAACTGGCCCAAGATTCAGGTAGCAACTTTTACTGAGTAGATTTCTTTATGAGAACAATAATATTTTGTTTGGCTCTTGTGATGGGTGATTAAGTTAAAGAAATGTTTAAAAAGTCTAGTGGAACAGAAAGTCATGAGTTGGGAGAAGAGCGATGCTGTAAGAGTATTAATATGCCTATTTTTATACTGTTTCTTTTAATTTTTCTTGTTTCTATCTCTCCTTTAAATTATACCCTAAAACCTGGGGTCGTTTTCCTCATCTAAGCAGAGGTGCAATGGTCTAACTATCAAGAAACTAGCCAAAGGCATGAGGTTTCAAGAAAGAATTTAAAATTCCTCTCCCTTTTCAAATTTTTATGGCCATTCATTTCAAACCCTAATCTTATTTTTTTAATTTTATGTTGATTTTTATATATTTTCATAGATGTTTTATAGCATTTATTGAACTTCTCAGTATACCTAACAATAAGCCAAACTTTTAAGAATATTCAAAAGGAGTGTTTAATGTCAACTATGATGTTAATTAGTGTATTATTTGACAATAATAAAAAATTATATTTGAAAGCTTTATCCTATATGAGAGACAATATATGAACAGTCTGAGATTAAAAATAATTAGAACTCAAAATGAGATTTTTCAGCCTGTGGGAACAGAAATGGCCATTTCTCTATTTTGTGATTCTTAACCATGTCCATTGCCATTGATCAACATATGCTAGACACTTGGATATCCATTATCTTATATAATATTCACACTCCAATGAGGTTGACAGTATTAGCTTTGTTTAATGGATAAGTAATGGAGCACTAAAGTTACATAAGAAGTAAGTGGCAGAACCAGAATGTGAATGTAGGTCTCCTAATTTCAAATTCTATCTTTTGTCCAATGTCATAACAGACTATCAAAAGTGTTTATTATATTATATATGGATTAAATGGATGGGATGGGTACATGGGTGAGTAATTGGATAGCACATCTATTCAGAAGATAATAGAAAATTATTTAAATTAAAAAAATAAATTTGATTACTTTAAAATTCTTAGATCATATTGAACTGCCGCTTTATCTATGTATTTATTTATTTATTTAATTTTTAAATGTATTATAGTTTCAACTTTTTATTTAAATTCCAGTTAGTTAACATCCAATGTAAAGGTAGTTTCAGGTGTAGAATTTAGTGATCCATCACTTACATACAATACCCAATGCTCATCACAAGCACCCTCCTTAATACCCATCACTTGTTTAACCTGTCAAACCTGCCCAACTCCCCTCCAGCAACTCTTACTTTGTTCTCCACAGTTAAGAGTCAGCTTCATGGTTTGCCTTTTTCTTTTTTTCACGCATGTTCTTTTTTTTGTTTGTTTCTTACATTCCATATATGAATGAAATCATATTGTATTTGTCTTCTCTGACTTATTTTGCTTAGCACAACACTCTAGCTCCATCCATATCATTGCAGATGGCAAGATTTCATTTTTTATGGTTGAATAATATTCCATTGTATATATACACCACATCTTCTTTATCCATTCATCAGTCAATGGATATTTGGGCTTTTTCCATAATTTGCTATTAATGATAATGCTTCTGTAAATATTGGGTGTATGTGTCCCTTCGAATCATTATTTTTGTATCCTTGAGTAGATACCTATTAATGTAATTGTTGCACCATAGGGTAGTTCCATCTTTAACTTTTTGAAGAGCCTCCATACCATTTTCCAAAGTAGCTGCACCAGTTTGCATTCCCACCAAAAATGTAAGAGAGTTCCCCTTTCTCCACATCCTCACCAACATCTCTTCTTTCCTGTGTTAATTTTAGCCTTTCTTACAGGTGTGTTGTGGGATCTCACTGTAGTTTTCATTTGCATTTCCCTGCTGACGAGTGATGTTGAGAATCTTTTTGTGTGTCTGTTAGTCATCTGGTTGTTTTCTTTGGAAAAATGTCTATTCATATCTTCTGCCCATTTAACTGGATTACTTACTTACTTTCTTACTTATTTATTTTGGGTGTTGAGTTTGCTAAGTTCTTTATAGATTTTGGATACTAACCCTTTATAAGATATGTCTTCACGAATATCTTCTCCCATTCCATAGATTGCCTTTTTGCTATGTTGCCTTTTGCTTGTTTCCTTTGCTATGCAGAAGTGTTTTTTTTTTAATCTTGATGAAGTCCCAATAGTTCATTTTTGCTTTTGTTGCCTTTGCCTCAGGAAACACATCTAGTAAGAATTTCCTGCTTTTTAAAAAAAGCCAGTTATTATATTCCACTTGAGCTGTTAGTGTTATTATTACTTATAGTGATGTTAGTATAGTATTTTAACTTCATCGATGTTGGTGTGTTTTAACTTTATTATTTTTTATGTCTTCATATCAAATGAAAATGTTTTGAAAATGACTGTTAAGTTAGTCACTGACATGACTGTTAAATGACTAATAAGTTAGTTAAACATTCAATAAAATCACCTTTATGGCTACACTAATAATTTAAATGGATTTGAGTATCATGTTTTAATACTCTTGTTTATTAACTAAAAATAATATGCATTAGTTAATACTCTATATATTCCATGATTCCCAAATACACCTGTCTTTGTTTAAAATTTTCATATTTAGGGCAGCTTGGGTGGCACAGTCAGTTAAGCGTGTGACTTGGGCTCGGGTCATGATCTCATGATTCATGAGTTTGAGCCCTGCATTGGGCTCTCTGCTGTCAATGCAGAGCCTGCTTTGGATCCACTATCTCCCTATCTCTCTCCCCCTCCCCAACCTGCACTCTCTCTCTCAAAAATAAATGAACTGTAAAATAAAATAAAATGAAATAAAATTTTCGTATTTAAAGTGGGAAGCATTTCAATGATCCGAAATTCTGCCTGCTGCCCAGTTTTTCAAAGGATACTTCCATTTTGTAAGAATGAAAGCGTTTTTCTTCATTTCTATAAAGTAAGGAAAAGCAGATTTCTTACCACAAATTCAGTAGAGTTTATGATATAAGAAAGGTTCATCGAATCAGTTTCCTTCTGACACCAAGTTCTTTTTTAAAAAATGTTTATTTATTTTTAAGAGAGAGAGAGAACACGAGTGGGGAAGGGGCAGAGAGAGGTGGGCAGAGGATCTGAAGTGGGCACTGTGCTGACAGCAGAGAGCCCAGTGTGGACCTTGAACTCACAAAGTGAGATCATGACTTGAACCAAAGTTGGATGCTCAACTGACAGAGCCCCCGAGGCACCCTGACACCAAGCTCTAAGGACTACCCTTGCAAGTCCCACTGTGTAACTGGCCTGACACAAAATGGTTTTTGTTATGTGGTGCCTCCTGAAAATAAGACAAAGGTGGCAATTATGGGTAACTTGAAAATATTTATAATATTTCTAATTAACTGCATAAAAGGTAGACTAAAATTACAATTGTAAAAGTAGTATAAATTTTTAAAGGTAGGTTGGTTTTGTGAGTAAGAGATACTGAAGCTTAGAGACTACTAGGATCCAAAATTATGTGTATAAAACAAATAATCTTAGTACAGTAGTTTCGTATGTATAGACTTTATAATAAGAAATATAAACCTGATTAATGTGTAATTGAAGAGAAATATAGGGGAATAATGCCTTTTATTTTGTGATCTAACTGTCATTTAGAAGTCAAGTTATACAAGCCTCCAAAGGGAAATCCTTTGGTTTTGAACAGGATAGATCAGAATTCAGTCTGTCCAAAAGAAATAAAATGGATAGAGAAGGGTACTTGTACATCAAGAAGATCTACACTTGCATGGAAATCTAACCTTGGAAACCATGTGTAGCAAAGTACACCATTAACAAAGAAGAAGAGAGGAATGGAATGTTGCCTGGTCAAATGGAGGCTGTTGCTAGCTCTTAATACAAAGAGATCTTAGTAAATTTTCATACAGAATAGTGATGAAAGGCTCATCTAATCAGGTATGTGTTATTATCTGCACATATGTATTGACTCTTTTTTTATAACCATCAGGCTGTAGTAAGTTGCTCAAGGGGATTTCAATCTATTGGAAATGGTCTTTTAGCTTTGCTAAAAGAAAACTCTTTATGTATTATCCCCTTATTAATGATTTCAAATCTATATGAGAAATAATAAATAACAACTGCTATCTATTGAACATCACTTTGTACTTCACAATGACTTTATGAGTAGGTACAACTCTTTCCATTTTATAGATGAATAAACTGAGGCACAGGAGCTTAATAGCTTGTTCAAAGTCAAACAGCTAGTAAATGAAATCAGTAGGGTTTTGGCCTTAGGAAGTACAGCTGCAGAGCCCATATTCTCAACCACTAATGGGGGACTGGATACTTGGGGCTTAATTGTGCCCTAGGATTAGCTTCTGGTAGAGTGTTAATATTTATTGAAGGAAAAATAGATTATCTTAAAATTTATAATATTATTCCCCCAAGTATACTGGGTATGGTCATATTAATACCCAAGAACTTATAAATGAAATTTCATAAGTTTAGAAGACATATAGATATGATTCATGGCCACAGGCAATAAGGGGAATCTGGCTTCAGAAATATGAGTGATGTGTTCAAAGAAATGACTATGATGTAATCTGAAAGAGGAGAGATACTTGGAAAAAAAATAGAACAGAGGTCTAAAGAGATTAGGTTTTAAAAGACATCTTGGGATGACTTGCTATAATAAATGGAAAATTTTAGCTAAGGAAGGGGAAAATAGTATAAATTATATGGGGCTGCAGTGCTTAAAGGGAATAATGATCTAAGGGGTTATGAAGATACTAGGTGACGACTTGACCATGTTAAATGAGTTTGGGTCACTATGTCCACATAAATTATAATTCCAGGAATTTAAAGAGTTAGCATATTTATTTAAGGAACATTTACTAATATATTGAGCAGGATCTTGTGCTGAGTATTTTAATTTATTACCTTTGATTTTTATGACTACTCTGAGAATATGTTCTATTAATGTTGCCATTTACAGACAAGGGAACTGAAACTTGAGAGATTAAATATCTGGTCTTAGGACAGAGATAACTGATTGAACTATGATTCAAATGAACATAAATTCCAACCTCAAACCCATTCCCTTAGCCTTATGTGGCACTAAAACACCATCCCTAATGTCCTAAACTAAAGAAAAAGAGGTAGTGGGTTCCTGAGTTTTACTTTAATACTCAACAAAATTCTAAACCCCTATTAAGCAATTGCTTAATACAAAGTTTTAAAAGAATCACTAAGAATAAATCTAAATGCTTTAAGATGGGTTGGTAGCATAGTAGATCGGGGGAATGCTGTAGGTAAACTACAAAGTTTAGAAGATCATTTAATATCATTAACTTAAAAAAATGAATGCTGAATTAAGATGTGATTAAATTCTGTCTAAAGTAAATTGGTCAGTAGATTGATAAAAATTAGGGGAAGTAGGCAATATTGGGGTTGAATGAGAGTAATAGTGACAAATTGCCATCACAGGGAGAAAGGAGTTTGTTTTTGTTTTTGTTTTTGTTTTTGTTTTTGTTTTTGTAATTGTCTGGTCAATTCCAGAGGTCAAAATGCCAAGAAATGGAAGTGATAGAGATATGGTTTACATCTCAATTTCAGGAAGACCACATTAACAAGCATTGATTCTTTATTGCCTGTAGTGATGAGCTTCCCATCTCCTGAAATATTTGTGTGAGAACGTGGCTTTGCACAAATCAGCCCTTGTAGCTCTGATCATGCAACTATGTCTCTTAGAGCCTCAATGCAAGTGATAATAGTACCAATCTAATACAATGCTTATGACATCCATATGTTAAGGGCTTACTGCAATCCCTGACACATATGAAGTGCTCAAAAATGATACCTATTTTTATTACTACATGGCCAGTTTCCAAAGAGAGTACTGTGGAGAGGGCATCTTTATCTTATAGAAATAGAACCAGACAACTCTAAGTTACCTTCTAAACGGTAGAATCTGAAGTTCTATGATTCAAAAATTCTGAGCTAGTAATTAAACTTCTATAATTTTCTTAAGTATATGTGCATCATGATTATGAATACTTTGGGGTAAACATTTTGGTATTTCAGGTCCATAAATAAGTCTTTAGCATACTAATATGTATGTAAGACTCAATGTGTAGGAAGTAATCTATATAAAGTAAATTAATACATATCATTCCCATGTAACTACGTATCTCTAAATTTCTACAATGATATTTTAAACATGATATGTATAAGTGCTTCTAATATCATTTCAACTCAAATTTCTAAATATTACTAGTGTCTTAAGTTGTTGATTTCCTTAAAATACATGGAATACATAAAAAATATATGTATATATAATTATACAATAGGTAAAATTTATTAATATTGTTTCTTATTTATATTACAGTATAGAATCATTAATAATATATTTGGACACATAAATGACTTGTTGGATTACGAAACCTTGAATTACAGTAGCTCTCAATTTTTTCCACCGAAGGCTGGAAAGGGGAAGAGATCGTACCTTTTAGCAAATGGAATTATCTTTTATTCGGAAATGCCATCAGATGCAAATACATAGGTTCACATCCTCTAAACCTACTGACCAACTCTCCCCAGTTTGTGTCTTTTTTAACTTTTAACAGACAACAAAACGAATACCCTGTATAATTGAAAAATAAAGTATAAATTAATGTCAGAATCATTTTCACCTCAGTAAATTGGCACAAAGGAATGTCTAAATAAGAACATCAAATGAAATAGGGTAGAAGGAAGCTTAAGGAATTTATTTGAATCATAGATTTATGATGAATTCAAATCAAGGAAGTGTTTTAATTATAGCAATCTTTATTACATATTTAGTAAGTAGCAGATATTCTGCTAAAAATATTGTATTTTATATGTGTTACTATATAAAAACATATACCTCAAAGCTCATCATAATCTTATGAAGCCAATATAATTTCCATTTCATGTATGAGAAACTGAAATTCAAAGAAATCAAGTAAGTCATCCAAAATAATACAGCTAGTAAGCAAAGAGAATGGTTAAAAATCTTGCCTCAACATACATACATCTTATGTCTACCAACCACTGCTTAGTAAAACACTTTTAGTGAAAAGCTGCAAAGAGAATGACATCAATGAAGAAAACAATTCTCAGTATAAAGTGACACTTTTAAACAGTAGTAAGATTCAAGTGATTTGTTGCTGATGTGCTACAGTGAGGCAACAAATGTTTGGTCATTATTCATGGCAAATTTAGTTTGTTTCTTTTCTTATTTGGACAGTGATCCAACTTGTAATATAAATTATCCTTGGGTAATTCACTAAAGTACACCTATCAGGTTGGTGTTTCATTAGCCTCTGGTATTTTTGTAATGAATCCCAAGTTTAGCTGCTTTAGGTCTATCCATAAGTTTGGTCTTTTAAGAAAGGAGGAGTCTATCTGTTGAGTAACTGGGTGGTAACAGAACTGTTAAGTGAGAAATTGATAACCTTATATCTCAGTTTTCTATTTGGTATAATGTTGTTAGCTAAGGTGTAAAATGGCTTTCACTGAATAAAAGCTGTTAATATTTAGTGCATTGCTCCTTCACTTAACAATCTTCACAATAATGTGAAAAGAGTATAAATAATGTTTGTATTTATGTAGCACACGTCTCCATGGAGCCCAGAGGATTTGGTTGACAGGGTCTAAAAATGGCTTTGTCAGGGAGAACAAGAAACTAATATTATCATAATTATTTTGCAGGTATTGAAGCTGACACTCAGTCCGTATGTACCTGCTAATACGAACATTATGCAGTAAAAGTGATAGGGGCTGATTCCTTCAGCCATCTTCATGATCAGTAGCGACCATACTAAGGAATCATACATAAAGTTTTTATTTTATTTTTTGCTTACAGAGACAAATTCGATGACCAAACAATGTTTTGAGGACTCAGTATTACACTCATTATTGAAGTGATGTGGTAATATTTTGTATTATTTCGCATTGCCTCGGCAACACTGGAATATTACATGGACACTTTATTTTTTTTGTAAAAAATCTGTTGCCAAAATTCATGTGCTAAAAGAATTGTCATGTTAGGTATGTTGTAAGGCAATAAAACGAACTATTTAATGAAATGCTATAATTTTTTTTCTGTAGAAAAAAAAAAACAGTCCTTTTGTAATGTGAAAAAGTTAGCACTCCAAGGTACCTGTGTTGTGATTTGAGATCTTTTTAATGCATAGTTCCCATTTTGAAGTGGGGAACATTGGTCTGTGCAGTAATGAAATGGTGATCCTAGAAATGTAAGTTTCTTTCCTCTACCTTCTCTGTAAATCAGGTGTCCTACATAATGGATTAAGCCAGTGTGTGTAGGGGTGGGGGATGGAGAATTACCTATATTGGAGGAAGACTAGCCCCAGATTGTGTCAGTGATTCTAAAACTTTAGCTTGCACCAGACTGTCTTGAGGACGTTTTAGAAATACAGATTGCTGGGCCATACCCCTGACCGGTTCAGTAGATCTGGAGTGGGGCCCACGATTTTGTGTTTCTACAAGTTTCTAGGTGATATTAATGCTGCTGGTCAGTGAGCCACAGTTTGAGATCCAGTGTACAGCCAGTTAGACTTCTGTTTTTATCCTTTATGGAGGAAGAAATAATTACAACCGGATAAAAATGCATGCAACCTAACAACATGTTTTGGAAGATTCAAGTGTGAGAGAGATACCAAGAAAGAGAAGGGAACTAAGCTATCTCTATTCAAACACAAAATGTTAAATTCTGGCCAAAAATTCATACCAGTTCTGAAGTCTTTCACAGCCTAGGTTCTCTGTTGGCATTCCATTTCCATATTCATTCAATGTATCTATTGATCACTTATAATGAAACAGAGACTTGCACCCAAGAGAGAAAAGTAAGATTCCCACTCTATAGAACTGAATTTGTACTTTATATTACTTTGTTTTAATGTATTTACTATGTCTTTAATTTTATTGCATATTTCTTTTGACCCTGTCTTTAATTTCACATGTAATCTTTCTTTTCACTTCTAATCTTGGCACACAATGGCAGCTATCTGTATTTTTCTACTTTCTGTGTCAGAGCCTGAGAAGGTCAACAAAGATGATTCTGACTATTGATGGAACTCAGGACAGGGCCACTGACAATCATGGGTATTTGGACTGGAAGCCGTCCCTTAATATCACAGGAAAGACAAGTGTGGCACGGGTTTCACTGAAATTTAATCACAGAAACTGAAACCATGTGAAATAATGAAAAAGAGTATTCAATTTTATCGTTTTAAGTTGCATTTATTTGATTAGTTAGTAATGTAGAAACTGTATCTTACTCATCATATTGGAAAATATTTTCTTAAAATAATAACTGGTGATGGCAAATATGTAACAAAGTAGCAACTTGCATACACCAATGATGAGAATGCTACTGAAGTACAATTTAACAATGTGCATTAACAGCCATCTTCACACATTTGGGACCACTATTTCCATATAGTCAGCTTATAAAAATTGAAATAGAGATGTGCACAAGGATTATGCATTAATAATTATCATAGTATTGATATTTTGAAAATGTAGTTTAAATGTCTCACAAGAGGGGTAGTTACATAAATTATGGTCAATTTCATGCCATTTAATCATTGAAATTATAAATTTAAAATATTTAATGGTATAAGTAAATATTTTTTATACAATTTTAAAAACAAAGGCCATTTGTTTTCAAATTTCTAACCCTTACTAGGCATTGGAAGAAAATATGTCATGTATTAACAGTGAATCTTTTTGGATTATAAATTAGTTCTTTCTCTTTGCATTTGACTGTGTTTTACAAATGGTATATAAGGAGTGTGTTTTTACTATATGATGAGAAAAGGAATGTGTTCATGTCTTCACACACGTGTATATTGGAGACATCGTTCATGGAGTATCTTCTTAGGCACCATATGTGGATGCTCCAGAATTTGGAACTCTTTAAGTGGAAACGACAGTCATGATTTGATTTTGAGTTGTTATGTAACTAGAATTGCGCCGTTACTCTGCATTGCTGTGTGTGTAATTGCCAGTGTTCCTAGATTGGTCATAACTTGTTCTTTAAGTGTCAGTGTTTTCCTCTGTCAGATAAAAAGAAAAGAGAGAATACATGTGTGAAGTGGAATCTATGTGTCCTGAGGGTTCCATTAATTCTGAACAATCTCACCATCTCTCCTCGTAAGCACAGCACGTTCTGTCTCTATTAAACATGCCTCACAAAGACATTCTGTAAGAAAATATTTCTAAGAGAAATAGTTCTAAGAATATGCTACCCATATTCTCATCTCTGACTAAATATTCATCATGTTAATAGCAAATGCTTTTATGGTATTTGCCACATGTCTAGGAATGGCCTAAGTGTTAATCCTCACCACTGTCTTTTCAGTAGGTCCTCTTATTTTTCCCATTGTACAGATAGGAAACCTGAGGCCTGCAGCTGGTCAGTAGTTTGTCCCAGGTCATGCAGCTGCAGGGAGGACAGGCCTGGATTGGAATCCAGCCAGTGTGGCACTAGGCTCTGTAGTGTTTCTTAATATTATGCCAAATGATCTTCCTTTCAGTTTTATTTTATCTACTTCAAGCTTCTGACAATGTGAGAAGAAAAGACTCCCAGCATATGACTGTGGCTTTAGAGTGAAAACATGTTCTTTTCACTCCTGTCACAAGTTTTGTGTCTGAATGTAAATTCAGCAAACTACCTGAATTAAGACCCTGCTACTCACCATCACCAGGCCTAAATGAGGATTTATTACATGGGGGAGCCTCCATCCTGCTTTTAAACATCTGTTACAGCAGCTTAATTCCCAACTACACCATTTCATTATTAGTTGTGTTAAGATGTCAGGGGAGTTTTCTTTTAAAATGGCCCTGCGATTTTTAGTAATTAAAGAAAAACAGGATGCATAATATCCAAAAACATATCACTGACACCGAACTCAATTTGCTTTGGATGACTAATATTTTTAGTAGAGGGTTTCCAAGCCATATTAACACTACCACTACAGCATAATTTATGCTTATGGGAGTATACCTTTCACAGGTTTCTTAAAATATTTTTCTTCCATTATGAGATAGCACATAGCAATTAATGAATTTTTAAAACTTAGAAATAAAAGCTTATTTACTATTTTTTATGTAGTTTCAAACATAAAGAGAAATAGCCTGGAATAAAATCCATTAATATTATAGTGTAGGTACGACTGGGTAGCTCAGTCGGTTGAGGGTCCAGCTCTTGATTTCGGCTCAAGTCATGATCCCAACGTCATGAGATCAAGTCCTGAGTCAGGCTCCATGCTGAGTGTGGAGCTTGCTTAGATTCTCTCTCTCCCTGGGGTGCCTGGGTGGCTCAGTCGGTTGAGCGTCCAACTTTGGCTCAGGTCATGATCTCACAGCTTGTGAGTTTGAGCCCCACTTCAGGCTCTGTGCTGACAGCTCGGAGCCTGGAGCCTGCTTCGGATTCTCTGTCTCCCTCTCTCTCTGCCCCTAACCCACTCACATTCTGTCTCTGTCTCTCTCAAAAATAAATAAACATTAAAAAAATTAAAAAAGAAAAGATTCTCTCTCTCCCTCTGCCCCCTCTCCTGCTCTCTCTCTTTAAAAATAAAATATACACCTTTTGGGATGAGCACTGGGTGTTATATGGATACCAATTTGACAATAAATTTCATATATTGAAAAAATAAATAAATAAAATAAAATAAAATATATACATATGGATATTTGTATACAAATATAAAATATATACATATATATGTATATGTATATATATACACATATGTATTTATATAGAACTATAACTTGAGCTACATTAAAATCATTCTGTGGTAGTCTGTTTTTTCCAATATTTCTTAAGAGGCTGAATTTATGACTATAACAACAATGATGATTATCTGAAATTCCTTAGGGCTCAAGATGCAAGCTTTATCTAGAAAATCTAGAAGCAATGCTTTATTAATTTAAAATCCATACTTCTTTGTTCCTTTTGCTCTGTAAACTTTGTCCACCCTCTTTGAAGAAACAGCACAGCTTGATTTCCCAGTGCCTGGTAAAAGTTCTGTATGCAGTGAGAATACCAACACTTCAAAAACTGATTTTCAAATGTGTGTGTGTTTTCTGTGTGCTTGAACACTTGGAGTTACATTTCTCATTCATTGATTATTTGGAGTGATTTCACAATTGGAGGGAATAAATTTAATGTGATTGTCAAATGTTCAGTATGAGTTGAAGTGAGAAACTCCCATATTCCCCAGCTTCTAATGTTGATAAATTATTGTGTTGTGGAGTTTTCAAAATAATGATACTTGTGGTATTGGTAGTAGTAGCAGATAGCTTTTTTTCTCTGAAACACAGACTTGAATGTCCTTTAAGAAAGAAGGCTTTCCTATGAATGATGCCTTCCCTGTGAATGCATATTCAGAGGACGCACACATACACACACACACACAACACATACACATAACCATATTTTAAAAAAATGAAATAACTGTTTCAAAATTGTCTTTGTCTACAAGCTTTTCACTATCTCTTTCAGGCAGAATTAATAACATTTCATTTGTTTTCTTACCATGTTTGGTGCATTCTGCTGCTGTAGCACTTTTCACATTGTAGTAAATGCAGCTATACTCATCTGTTTCCTATATCAGAATATGGACCACTTGAAGTCAACAGCCAACCCTTGGTTATCTCCATCCCTTGTGTTTAGCACAGTGACTGACTTACCTGTTGAGTTTGTATTAGTGGTCTGTTGTTAATTATGATTTTGGAAATACCAGCAAAAGTAGGGCTGGTTTCTTCAGATGACACCCATAAGAATTTTTTTTTGTCAATTTCTGTAGAAATTTCAGACTTTCAGAAAGATCATTCCAGGCACGAGCAAAGGGAGAGTTACAATGCCACACATTTAGAGAGTTAGGGTCTGACAGATTGTGATATGCTTTTAGGTCTGTTACGGAAACATCTCTGGTTAAGGGGTCATGGATGGATAGAATTGTACTGGAAATTATTGGAGGTAGAGAATCTGAAATTGCTGATGATCAACATGGTGTAACTTTGCTTTGTAATCAGAAAGGCAAAATAGGAACACTAACCAACTTAATTCTTTGACTCTCAGCTTAAAGATGAAGGTGTCTCTTAAATATGAGGGAATGTTACCTGGGGTCAACCTAAGTGGTATTTCTTTGTTTCTTTCCGTGTGTACCAGAAATGCATTTATTACAGCCTGAAGGGCTAGTAGACTTGTCACTTGAAACTGCTATGGTTTTCAATGACCTTTAAAGATGAGGATCATTGCTTTTATAACTTGACTTCATGAAAACTGTAAAAAAATAAATAAATAAATAAAACACTTAATGTAAGACCTAAATTGTATTGAATGCTTGATATATGCCAGGCATAGATTTCAAGATATCTATATGTATTGTCTCATTTAGCAATTTTTTAAGATTATTTATTTACTTTGAAAAAGACAAAGATAGCACAAGTTGGGGAGGGACTGGGGGAAAGGGAGAGAGAGAAAGAGGGAGAAAGAGAATTCCAAGCAGGCTCTGCACTGGCAGTGTGGAACTCGAAGTCATGAATTGTGAGATAATGACCTGAGCTGAAACTAAGAGTCTGACACCTATGCCACCCAGTCACCCCTCATTTAACACTTTGACGTAGTGACTCGTATCCCACTTTTGTATATTTTAAAAAAGGCTTTGAACTAAAAGGATTTGTCCCAAATCACATACCTGAGGAAGTAAGTGAGCCAACTTAATTTTTTTTTAATGTTTACTTATTTTTGAGAGGAAGAGAGAGCAAACATGAGTGGGGGAGGGGCAGAGAGAGAGGGAGACACAGAATCTGAAGCAGGCTGCAGGCTGCGAGCTGGGGCTCCAACTCATGAACCCATGAGATCATGCCCTGAGCTGAAGTCGGCTGCTTAAATGACTGAGCCACCCAGGCGCCCCTTGGGAGCCAACTTTAATCCCATGGTATCTGACTCTAGGCACTTTGTTTCTGGCTTCCTAGAAACATCCCTAGGAGGCCAGGTACCCTGTTCCTATGTTTAAAACAGATTACATTGTGGTGTTTAGCAGAGTTCTCTTTCCTAGAAGGGGCTCAGGTTGGCCCCATGTAACCTCTAGCTTTCCAGGGATTATCATGTGCACTGCATTAGAAATCAAGGCTCCCATAAACCTTCAAATTATTGTGTCATTCATCACGTCTCACTTGAAACTGCATCAGTGGGCTCATGAGTTATCTTTACTCCATCTTACCTACTTTATAGCCGAAGTGTTTTGTAAAATGCAAATCCAATCCTATTGGCTCCCTGCTCAAATCATGCAGTGGCTTCCCATTTCTTTCCAAATATTTTAAACTCTTTAATGTTTCTTGTAAACTCCTTTCTGGACTCTACTTACCACTCTTGTCTCTTTTCCTTTCCCTCTCATACTCCACAGCTAGCCTCTCCAGCTCCACATTCATTCCAATTGGGCCTTTCTACCTACTGCCTCCCTTACGGGGCATGTTTTCCTCCCGTGCCTCCCACACCATGCTGCTCACACTTCTAGGCACCTTCTGTAAGAGTTGCTACTGAAGTCTCAAATTTGGGTTATTTTCCTAGATATTCTAACAGCCATTCTTTACCTCCCTTTCATAAAACATCTTGCTATGTAGTGTCTGATTACTCATTTCTACCTCCTACTTGACTGTAAGCTCATTAGGTGGAGAGAGGATTTGCTTATCTTCTTCATCCTTGGATTCCCAACACCTACCACATAGTAAGAGTTCAAATTTTGTGTGTGTGTGTGTACATGAATGAAGGCAGACATCATTTGAAATACTAATTGATAAAACAAAATATGAATTTAGGTGTTCAACAAATATAACTCCATTGAATGCACACAAAACTTCCATAAGGTAGATACTATTGTTATAACCAATAAAATGGAATATTTGCTGTACATCTGGAATAAATTGCCTAAGGTTACAGCTATTAAGTGGCAATAATAGGATTTAGACCCAGACAGTCTGGCTTCAGGATCTGTACTCTTGATGACTGCTACACTGCCTGTCCAAGGGCTAAAGGTCAACAGATTAGTATTTCTAGGTGACAGTTGGCCCCTCTGGGCATTCACAAGAGGGAAAACATGGAAGCTGGTTATTGCTGCCCATCTCTGCCACTAACAACCATGTGATTCTTGTGCTCTCCCTATGCCCTAGTTTAATTATTTGCAGAATTGGAAAACTGTGGAGGAATGGTGCCAAAGGACTTTGTTCTCTAAATAACAATGGTTTGAACAAACCACCAATTTGTGCTACTGTGGGGAAGATAAAGTATTGAAAATAAATTACCAAAGGACTGTGAGCTAAGAAAGTACTCTCCGTCCCATCTATAGACTTCTTCCCTGTCTTATTTCCACTGTTTGAGAAATTTGTGATCTCATCTATTACTCTCTGATCAAGCAGTTGAACTTGAATAATGCTGTGAGGTGAAAAGACTGAGTAACCACTTTAAAACCATGTAAGAGATTGAAATGGGCTTCTACCCATGTCGTTAATTTGACATTTGATTGCCAGTAATAATTTAAATGAGAAATGTAGGTCACTAGTCCAGTGTTTAGCACATAGTAGGTCACTAGTCCAGTGTTTAGCACATAGTAGGCATTCAGTAAATATTAGTTTTCTATGGATTTTATTTTTTATGAGAGTTCAGTCATGAATTTTACTTTTTCTGTAAATTTTCAGTTATATTCCCTTTTTTCTGTGTCCAACAACATTCCCCAAAAAAGAAAATCTAATAAGCATTCTAGCTAATTTGGTACATGTTATTATATAATCACCATGGTATCCAGGCTCTTAATTGAAAGCAAACAAAGTTTTAGGAAGAAAAACTTATCCTTTGGTCTCTCACTTAAGGTGTGTTGTTATGCAAGCACTGCCTTTTTGTCTGTTTTTGTCTTTCATCAGTAGATACTGTTTTTCAGTGAGTTCCATTGAAACATAAGTGTGCTTGGACCAAGTTTGAGGGATTCTTCAAGTTTTATTAAATGTTAGACGACCTCATCTTTCACTTTTAAGGAATATGGATATATGGCTACATCCAAAGATTGAATATTAAATGATGTTAAAGCATAAAAGAATGTTAACATATTCACGTCACATCTCTTTTTGTGATTTCCTATTAATGACCAGTGCCCTGGTGGTCAAACACTAAAATTAGATTCTTGCTACGAACTGAAAGATGAGTAAAAATCTAATGTATTTTTAAAATGTAAATCCATTTTCACTTATTAACAGTACTAAGTGTTTAATTGAATGTAGAATGTATCACGTGTTGCAAATAAATGAACAGCTTTGGTAATGAAAGTTTAAAACTACCATAGTATTGCACATTATTATTCAAGTTATGTCCATCTAATGATCAAAATTCAATAATGACATCCAGAAAATACACCCAGAGCAGTTGGTAATCTGCCCACAGTATAAAATTCTGAAAGGTTACATGTGGGGTATTTTAGTCCTTCTCCCAGCATGTTTCAAAGCAGTTTTTGTTGTGAGGATTTTGAAAGCCACAAGGAAGCATGTTTAGTGGGTTTTCCTCAGTTTTGAAAAGACTGTGGGTTCATGGTGACTCATTACCTGAATCCACCAGGAACTTTAGCTTTGATGTACATAGCTTCTTATTTTATGGTGGGTATGGAGTCTTCAATATATGAGTGCACAATGTTTGCCCTATAACATACAAAATTAAAAAAAAAAAGTACAGAATAAATAAAGCAACTTACCCATGTCCATTTCCCAAAGATCTTTGCAAAACTTGCTATCATATTTAAACAGACATTATCATCACTATTGTTCTGTGAACTAATTCGTTTTTATTTAACATGAAAGAGTAATTATTGAGTCCTTGATTTTAAGAGACTTGGTTATTTAAAATTTGTAAGAACTACTGAAAAATTTATATGGTTGTGCATATAAACAAATGTGAGAAAGTGATCACATAAGCAATCTATTTGAAAATCTCAACACAATATAAACATCTAAGTATGTTAAACCTATATGTTAGACCCACTAAGAAGGAATTGGAGAAACAGTCATGCTATATGTACTTGTGTTAAAAAGTATGACCCTAGAAAATGAGATAAATAAAATTCCATGGCTTTTTAAAATTTTGCCCTTCCTTGTGACTTTAATTTTAGAATTGTTCTCTAATATTGCTTGATCCCACTTATTACATGAAAGATAAATGTGTGTATGTATGTGTGTGCACTTTATTTTTCAGGGTATTTTTGTACATTTAGGAAATCATATTACTATAAAGTAACATTAATTTTTTCCCTAAACCAATACGCAATACAGATCTGTTAAAGAATCACTGCAGGCAGGCAAGCATGGGATTGTGATCTGATAGTGATTCAGAATATGTAAGTCTTCACAGAGAATGTCTGAGACATATCTGTGAGCTTCCAAACAAGGAAAAAAGAAGAAAAAGCTTAAATCAAGTCTGTTACTTAATCTACCCATTTGCAAATGTCATCAACTAGCCAGGCATGCCCTCTGCAAAGTAGACAAGCAAATATAATACTAACAAATCACACATGAAACTGAATTTTAGGTCTTGAGAATATTATGGTTGTCAGTCTCCCTCGAAAACATGGGCCAATCATATCTGTCTGCTTAAAACTGGGCACCCCTGAGTTCCAGGAAACACTCCATTGTATGTGTATCCATTAGGTTTAGGTCTGATTGCTTTTAACAAGAAAATAGCTTAAATGTGTTAAAGGTTTATTTCTCTCTCACATAAAAGGAATTCATAGGTAGGCTTTCCAGGACTCCTATGACAATTTGACAGTGTTATCAAGGCTCATATTTTCTGCTTTGCCATTTCCATCTTGGGATTTCCAAATTCAGAGGTCAAGATGATTACTAGATTCCCACCTATTGTGTCAGCATTCAAGTCTGTGCTGGCCCCTCCCTTATAAGGAGAATCTTTCATGGGCACATACATACTTCTGCTTATATGTCATTGGCCAGACTTAGTTATATGACCATATCCAGCTGTGTAGGTAAGGCTGACAATGTTTTAGCTGAGCGCATTGTTCTGAATTCAATTAGTAAATAGGAAAGGGGAATGGATATTGGGAGACAATTGGCATGAAAAGCAAGTGTCTGAAACATAGTCATGTTGTGGAAATTGAAGGCTATTTATTGAATTACAACAACACTATATTTACACAAGCATTCATATGCTCTAGTGTTTCCCTTTTAGTCAATTCTACAAGATTGTGTGAAGGACAGATGGTGGCAGCCATCCCAAAGTTATCTGTGTATAAACTGAGGGTAGATGGTCAAGCTGGAAAGCCAGGAAAAAGCGTTGAATAGATGTTATGAATTTAGCTTCAAAACTCAGAGACTGACTGAAGACACCGAGAAGTAGAATTAACTCACAACTGGCTTTGGAGAGCCCTTTCAGACAGAGGGTAAATTTGAGGCAGAGTGGCAAAAAAAAAAAAAAAAAAAAAAGACAGAAAACAAAACAGAACAGAACAGAGGTTGCAAATTGCAACTCTTAACCAAAGAAGCATTTTTTCATGTATTTCATGGGCTGGAGGGCTGCTGCAGATCACACTTCTGTACAGGGAGAATGTATCCCATGGGTAGTGGCATGTTTGAATTGGGAAGGAGAACAAGTGGAAATAAAAATGGAAAGAAAACTTACTGCAAAAAGAGAAAAACTGTAGCAAATTTGTTTAATTATTCTTTCCACTTCATGTGAAAAATGATCTTTGTGTCCTTTGCAAAAGCACACATTGTACTAAAGAAGTCTGAAAATGAATACATATTACAATGGAGTCCATAAATACTCTGGCATTTTTGTTTTCTTCCTTCTGCAGTTTATAATACATGACTAATATATTGTGTCTGAGAAAGGATTCGATAAGTATGGCTATTTATCCAGAATTTATGGTCACAGTCCTTGGATGGTAGCACTGCCGATAGATAGCAGTCAAACTGACAGTTAGAAATTATAGAATTCAAGAAGATGCCCATTATTTCACTTTTAGATGGATGCAATTCCACCAAAGGAATTTTATTCTGTAAAAAATAAAAAAAAATTACTATGTAGTGTTTTGTTTTTTATGGCTTTCCTTCTCTTAATTCCTTCAGTTTGCTTAATTAAACAAAGAAAATATAACCCACTTGGCCAGCAACTGCATACTTTTTCTGAGGAAAAATGTTCCTACAACCTACTGATGATCAGGAGGAAATGGGGTGTGTGTGTGTGTGTGTGTGTGTGTGTGTGTGTGTGTGTGTGATTTTAGAAATGATACTTTTGATTTCTTTGAAAATGAACCTTTTGTAGCTGAATATATAGGTTTGATTTCATGATGAAGATGTGAATGGTGATTAGTTTTGGGTGTGCTCAGTGTATAGATGGGAGTTGAAGCCGTGTGTGGCTTAGCAATTCCAAATAGGAAGAGAGTAAAAACAAAGACTGTACACTAATGTTTGCATGTAAAGGGGAAGAGCCTAAGTAGATTGAATGTGATGAGCTAAACATGTACAAGGAGAACTAGTTAGGAGTGAATTCACAGAAAGCCAGAGAGAGGAATTGTAAGACAGGAGAGAGTGATCAATACTGGTCAAAGATGCAGCAGAGAGGTTAAGTAAAGCAGAAGCTGGATGAATAGGAAACCAGAAAATGATTTGTCATCTTATGGTAACTGGACTGGAATGCTGGTAGTTGAAACCAGGCTCATTCTAGTGAGTAAAGCAATGCAGAAGAGGTGAATCAATGAGTATACATGACTCTCCAAGAAATTTGATGCCAACAGAGGAAGATGAAATAGTAATTAGACCTATTGCAGATTAGTGTATAACTGTGCTGTTCAATATACTAGCTACATGTGGCTATTAAGTGCCTGAAATGTGGCTAGTCTGAATTGATATGAACTTTGAGTGTAAAATCCACACTGAATTCCAGCACATTGATATGATAAAAAATTCAGTGTATCTCACTGAAATTTTTATACCGATAACATGTTGAAATGACAATTTTGATATATCAGATAAAATATGTATTATTAACTTCACCTGTGTCTTTTTACTTTTTTAATATGATTACTAAGATTAAAAAATTATATATGCAGCTCACATTTGTGGTTCATGTTATATTTCCTTTGGACGGTCAATGCTGATCTATATTCTGATTCCAATTTTCCACCTCAAATTTTGACAATAATATATAAGGGAAAATCAGAAGCCATTCAAAAACTATATATTTTTTTTCTTACATTTACTTAGAAGTATAATTTATTATAGTAGAAAGAACATGAGCTCTTGGATCCAGCTCTGCTACTAACTAGCTGTATAGCCCCAGGCAAGTTATTTAACTTCTGTGAGCCTTGATTTCCTCATCCATAAAATGAGAATCATAATACATACCACACAGGGTAATTGTTAGGATTAAATGTGAATGTAAAGGGCTTTGCAGAGTCCATGCCACATAATTTGTCCTAAATGAATGTTAGTTACCTTCTTTCCTTTCTGTGTGACCTAAAACTCCATGAAAAGAGACAAAATTGATCTGATATACTGTTAGCCTCAAAATCAGAGGAGGATGGGGGGCAGGATTCGAATAAGCATAAAGGTTACTGACACTTTGAAAAAGGAAAAACAAAGTCTTCACAGATTAAAAAACAACTGACAATCAACCCTAGCTTCTTTGGAAGACCAAAAACTTTATTCTAATACAGAAATACATACATGTATATGTATCTATGCATATGTGTATATGTGTGTATGTATGAGTGTGTGGGTGGGGGGTGTATTTCTCAGTGGGCCACATGAAACAATGTATGTGTAACTGTTTTATAAACTGGAATGCACTGCATATATTCAAATATGAATAGCATTGTTATTATTACTATTCTATAAAATTGCATCCACTGAAAGTAATAAATGGAGAAAAACATGAGTGACTCAGGAGCGGGGTAGGGAGGGAGGCAGGTGTAATTAAAGATTGAGATGGTGATGACAGAAGGAAAACAAAGACATTGAGAGGGTAGGAAGAATTTGCCGAAAATCAAAACTGGAAATATCATTCTATCTGGTGTATACTCTCAGCCATGACATGCTTTCATGGACTGGCACAAAATAGCTCCCCCAACACTGCTCAAGAGCAGTTAATAAGTGTAACACAAAGCCTTGCCCTCAGTAAACTTGTATTTTGAGGGAGACAGAGAAGTGGCAGACAATAAGCAAAGTAAATCAGTAGAACACATGTTATTACTTATTCGTTCAAACCCAGAAAAGAAACGCAGAGAGGCAGTCTAGAATGTGTTGGTGGGGGAAGGTTATAATATTAGGATAGACAAGTAAGGCTGACTGAAAGGGTGGCATTTGAGTAAAGATGGAAAACAAGTGAACAAGTCAGAGGGGATTCTGGGGGAAACCACTTCAAGGAACAGCAAAAGAAAAGATCATACGTTTGGTGCTTTGGAATAGCATGGAAGCCCAGTGTGGCTGTAGCCTTGTGAGAGGACTAGTAGAAAGGCCTGAGGTAACAAGTATATAGTGGGTAAAGAGATCATCTAGAACCTGAAACAACCCTATCTTGACTTGCTGTGTCCTGACTTGACATGACTAGAAGTGTCTCAACTTGCATTGACTGACATGCCTTGACTCAACCTAGCTTAATTTGAACTTCTTGATTTAACTCTGCTATTGAAGGTGATTTAAGGGCTTGGCTTTTACTCAGAGTAAGATGGGGATTTTACTGTTTTGAAGAGAAGAGCGGTAGGATCTTAACTTCTAGGAAATAGAGTCACTCTGGCTGCCTTTCTAAGAGGAAGATGTGAAAGGCTTGGACTGGCATATTAGCAATAGGAGTGGTAAAAAGTAATGTTCTGGATATATTTTTAAAGTAGAACAAAAAGGATTCACTAATGGGTCAGATATGGGGTGTGACAAAAAAAGAGAGAAAGCAAGGATGACTTCAAGATTTTGGCCTGAGCAATTTGAAATTTATAAAATTGCTATTTCTAGATGGGAGAGGCTGTGGAATAATAGATTAGGAGAGAGGAGTACAAATGATCAAGATTTTATTTCTGGAATTGTTAAATTTCAGGTGTTCATTAAACACTCACGAAAAAGTGTTGAAATGTGAGGCAGGAGTTCATGCGAGATGGTCTGGGCTGGAGATAGATGTTTGGGAGTCATTTGTATGTAGATGATATGGAAAGTTATGAAACCAGATAAAATCCCCAGTAGAACAGTGAATGGAGATAAGCAAGATGGAGATTGGGAAGGGGGAGGAAGGGATGGGAAGATGAGCACAGGAGCCTGAGAAAGAATGACTGTTCTGATGTACTGTAGGCCGGGTGATGAGAGTATTAAAGCTAGAGCCATGGCCTAAGTCAAATGTTGGTGTTGGGCCATGTGAGCTAGGGACTAGGGATTGACTGTTAATTTTAGCAATATAAGGCTCACTAGAGGTTCTTAGACGATCAGTTTTTATGGAGAGGGGAAAATTCTGATTGGAGAGAAGTCAAGAAAATATGAAAGTAGGGAAATCAGAAACAGTGATCAGAAACGATTTAGGGGAGGCAGTGATAGTTTTATTGTAAAGAGAGGACTGAAATCAGGACAGTAGCTAAAGGGAATAGAATACAGAGTTGTGGTGTGTGTGTGTGTTTTTTAATAAGATGAGAGATAATAGATTACTTCATGTGTTTGATAATGATCAGAGAATAAAAAGGGGAACATGGTGCAGTAGAAAGGCAAGAATTTCTGGAATCTTTACTAGGTGAGAGAAGGTCTCACCTGATGGTCACGTAAGTGACTGATTTTATTTAGCACAGGGTGTGGTTTGCCCATAGTAACACGTTTTATTATATGGCCACAGATGCAGTTAAATGGAGAAATGTTCTGTGGGATTTTTTGGAAATTCCTTTCTGGTTTCTTCTCTTTCCCCAGTAAAATAGGAAGCAAGATCATCAGTTTTATTTACTAATGACCCCCTTCTTATCAGCCCTCTGCTTCACCAACTCCTTCTTTAATCCTTACTCAGTAAATAGTTTCTTATCCTTATTAGACTTCAAGGTATGATCCCAAAATAAGCTGCATCAGTATTTCCTGGAGTATTGTATAAATGCAGATCCCTGGGCTGCACTTGAAGCCTAATAAAATACCCCTGGGAAGTAGAGCCAAGAATCTGACATTTTAGCAGTTTTCCTGGTGATTCTGATGCATAGTAAATTTTGAACAGCACTACCTTTTACCTATTTTGGTTAAGTAATAAATGCCTTATTCCCTTTCATGCCCTTGTGAATTGCTGTAACTTTAGAAGTATGCTTTCATCTGTATTTAGTAGATAATTTTTCACACATTGAATATATTTCAATATCTAACATGGAAGGAGATATTTTCTAACTGTAGTCTTTCCTGATCCCATTCAGGGACTGAAGAAATATTGTCCCCACGTGTTATGAACATAAGTATACTTAAGGGATTTTTTCCCAGATTCTAGATAAATATCATAAACAATGAAGAACCTGATACATTTTATGTCACAATTAAATCATGTCATCAGCACATTATACACTCTCTCTATGACTAAACTAATTTAGAGCACTGAATACAACAATAAAAAAGGCTGAATCTCATGCTATTCTGCATGCTGAGTCCTTAAAAAATGTTTAATAGGAAAGTGAATTAAACAATTGTACATACTTTAACTCTAAGTACAATATATATATATTTAAAAGTATGACCGTAGTGAATTTTTAAAAAATGCAGCCCTTTCCTCCTCCTTCTCAGAAAGAAGAAGGAAAGCTGAAAGAAAGAAAGAACAAAAGAAAGAAAGAAAGAAAGAAAGAAAGAAAGAAAGAAAGAAAGAAAGAAAGAAAGAAAGAGAGCTATCTCCAAAATCAGTTCCTTGTTCCAACACAGATGTTAAAAGTTTCCTGTATATGTGTTGCCTTTTATTTTTCTTCTATCCTACATGTTATCATCTTTGAATAATCAGAGTTTACATCATACATATTGAGATTGTTAGGTAAAAGAACAGTCCATTAGAATTAAATCAAGCCAGACAGGCTATAGAAAAATACTTACAAAATAGAAGTGGTTATCACAAGAAGATTACATGACAGATAATACGATATATATGTGAGGTCATGGCCTTGAGTACATTTAAGGGTGGAAGAATGTAGAGGAGGGAACAAGGAGGGTAGGTCAGAGTGAAGTAATTTAACTGAGGCTGTGTTTTTCTTTGTCAGTGAATATTTTATTTTTTAATCAGGGTAAAGTTAAAAGAAATGTGTTCAACCTTGCATTATTTTTGAAGTTATTAGTATTCTGGGCAAGGCTCTCTAGATAATTGTACCAAATTTTATTCTTACAGTGCCATTGCTACTATATTCTGATTTTAATGTAACCCTTATTTTCTGAAGAAAAGAAATTATTATTAGTTTACAGCTGGCTTGCTTAGCCTCTGAGAGTAATGCTACATAAACTTAGTAAATGCCCAACAGAAATGAGATCAGGTAGAAAAAAATCAAATTGATCTTATTTACTTAATAATTTCTTTAAGTCATATTCTTCTTTGTATTATGACTTCTAAAATATGTTTCCAGATTACTTTAAGCAATTAGTGGTGTTACTGTTCAGCTGTCTCAGTAGATGTATTTCTGCTCTTTTATTTGTTTATGGACAAGAATACCTTTCTGCCAATGGAAGTGGGATTTGAGATTGCAGCACCAGCAGGCAATTTCTTGGACAAATTGCCATTTGAGCCACTAATGTGGAGGAAGGGAAGAATGTTTATTGCACTGTTGAACTACCTCATGCTTCTATAGCCAAAAATGGTGCCAGAGGCCACTGTGCTGGGAAACAGTCCAAAAGAAGCTAAGAAAACCTTCTGGTTTGAATGACTTGTCTTTATACTGAGAACACATGTTGATGTTCACAGAGAGAAAGAACTAAAACTATTTTGTAAGAGCAATGGGAAAATTTGGGTTAGCAACTTCAACATTTCTATGATAATGTATGCGTGAAATATAACATTTTGTCTCTTTTCTATTAAATCCATTTTAATATCATTTTATAACACAATATTATTTTTCCACATATAAATATACTAATATAATTATATTTCATAAGCCATTCTGCAATGAATCAGCTTTCCTTTAAAATTTTTACCCATAACCAGTTTCCCATTCCAAGTGCCCAAGATAGCATGCATCATTTTAAAATAACTTTTTAACCATATTTTTTTCTGTAGAAACATGAGATTAAACTCAGAAATTTCTGTGCAGGTTGAAGATGGAAAGATGGAACCGTGTTACAGCCACATTTGTTTTCATGTTTTAGGGTAAGATAGCTTTGAATCCTCATTCTGAGATGAGAATATTCAAAAGTTGTTTCAAGAAAATGAAGTATTAATCCAGATATTGAATGTACCAATGTTCTTTTTTTCCTTAAATAGAATCCCGTCAGGAAGTTACTACAGCTGATATCCTGTGTTCTCTAGGATTTTTGATGGCTTCCTGTCTCTCATTTAGGTCTTTCATCCATTTTGAATTTATTTTTGTGTATGGTGTAAGAAAGTGGTCCAGTTTTAATTTTGCATTTTGCTGTCCTGTTTTCCCAACACCATTTGCTGAAAGGGACTGTCTTTTTTCCATTAGATATTCTTTCCTGCTTTGCCAAATGAAGTGCATATAATAGTGGGTTCCTTTCTGGGTGTTTTATTCTGTTCTGTTAATTTATGTGTCTATTTTTGTGCCAGTACCATACTGCCTTGATCACTACAGCTTTGTAATATAACTTGAACTCCAGAATTAGACTTTGGCCTTCATGTAATGGTACTACAGTAAAACCTTGGTTTGTGAGCATAATTCATTCTGGAAACACGCTTGTAATCAATCCCAAGCACTTATAATATCAGAGCGAATTTCCCCATAAGAAGTAATGGAAACTCAGATGATTTGTTCACAACCCAAAAATATTTGCATAAAAATGATTCTAATACTGTAATATAATATAGAATAATAAATAAAATGCAAAATATAAAGAAAAATAAACAAACTAACCTGAACTTACCCTTGAAAACCTTTGTGACTGGTGCGAAGAAGACAGAGAGAGGAGGGTTATTGTGCAGGATGACTTTCACCATCACTAACAGAATCACTGCTATCTATTGGCTCAATGGAATCTTTTTTTTTTTTTTGATGGAGACTCTTATATCCACTCGCAGAGATGTATTAATAAACTTGTCATATACTGTATTAACTGGCAATGTATTGTAACTGGCAGTAAAGCAGCAGAGGAAAGGGTCTCTGTCTGCGGGCAGCCTGATCAAGAATGAAGCAAAGCATTCCTAAGCTTACTCTTGTATGGAAAAGCAAAGGACTGTCCATAGGTACTTTGAAGTGACAAAAACTATACTAGTGCCAGTTGTGGGTACCTTCCAACGTTCTGAAAATTCACTGATTTCTGCCAAACACCATGGCCTGAGATGGAACATCCAAGCATGGGAGTCTCGGTCACCGACAATCCTGCAGTGAGAGAGAGAGAGAAGAACCATTGGCTCAATGGTGATCATGTGATGTATGGTGTCATGTACTATTTGTACTGCAAAATATCACTGTTTATCAAGTTAAAATTTATTAGAAATATTTGCTCGTCTTGTGGAACACTTACAGAACAAGTTACTCATAATCCAAGGTTTTACTGTATAATTTAATTTTCTACTCCAGGCTGTATTCTTTTAACTAAGTAGCTATACCTAGTTAAAAAGCTAGGATTCCAGGGGTCCCTGGATGGCTCAGTCAGTTAAGTGGCTGAATTCGACTCAGGTCATGATCTCACAGTCTGTGAGTTTGAGCCCTGCATTGGGCTCTGTGCTGACAGCTTAGAGCCTGGAACCTACTTCAGATTCTGTATCTCCCTCTCTCTCTGTCCTTCCCCCACTCGCACTCTGTTTCTCTTTCTCAAAAATAAATAAATGTTAAAAAATTTTTTTTGAAAAAAATATAGAATTCCAGGGCACCTGACTGGCTTAGTTAGAGAAGCGTGTAGCTCTTGATCTCAGGGTTGTGGGTTTGAGCTCCACATTGGGTATAGAGATTACTTAAATAAATAAAACTTAAAAAAAAAAATTAGGATTCCAAAAGTTATCTTATACCTTCATCCAAAGCTTCTGATTCCCAAGGTTCATATCATATGCTTTTATTGCTTTTGTTGATAATGAATGTAAAGAAAGCCAATGGCATCTACCATTTTCTTAAATGAATATGACTTTGGGAAAACCATTTTCCGGCAGATGAAGCATGTAGGAATGGAAGAAAACTGGAGTTGCCTAAATAGTAATTTTTTCACAGCCTGACACAATGTGCATTTCCAGGGACAGCTCCTGGTGAAACCAATCATGAAATCCATATCCCAGCTCTAGTCTACAAATACCTAAATTCCTCAGTATTAGTAACTCTAGAAATAACTTCTAGGCCCAGTTAGCAAGTATGGACTTCAGTTATTCTATGACTTTTCTTTAAAATGGATCTTAAAACTGTCCAGCTGGGCCCACAAGTTATAACTATGATTTTACACTTTTATTTTGAGGACAATGTCTTACAAAACATTTGTTCAAAAATTGCTTTGAGGAAAGCAGCCCATGGTACCACACTGCTCACTAACTCCTCAGTAAATTTCCATTTTGTTCCAGGACAGATTGTAAATTCCTAACACTCCTGCTGCTTAGTGTAAATCCTTACTTTTTGTGAGGTACCTTTACAAGGAGTTTTCAAGATAAATCCACCCTGGAAGCCTCAAAATCCAAGCATACAACAGTAAACTCAAAATTTCTCTTCACAACTCAAAAGAAAGTGTTCAAAGACTTACATGTAGATTCAATTTTTATAACAGCTTTCGATACTTCATAGCATCTCAGGGAAGGTGTGCAAAACTAAATGCTTAGAATGTCCCTGATGTGTCATGGCTTTTTGTTTATGTTCACTGTTAATATTGAACGTTTCTAATTCAGACAAGTACATAAAATTTATGTGAAAAAGGGAAAAAAATAGTGTTGTATCATGGCATGGTGAAGTTCAACAGGGAAAGATTAAAGCTGACACATTTAAGGCCAATAACCCATTTATGCACATATTACAAAAATAAATTTTAAAGTTAAAATATAGGTCTGTGGTTTCATTCAACTGAAAAAAAAGCAACATTATACTATAGGAATATTTAGTTCAGTTTCTAAAATCTTTCACATGACATGCCAAGGGGATATTAGATCCCTTTGAAAAAAATTATTTTAATGTAAAAACCAAGCTATAAAATGGTTAAAATCAGAATGAAATGGTAAACAGTTACATGGTAAAATTAGTTCCAAGATCAATATAGTAGTTTCTATCAAGGAGACAAATAAGAATAAAAGTTGTGGAAGCATTAGGGATATATGGATCAACATTCTTTCACTGGATTCTTCATTAGTCAAATTCCAATTCAGGTGTTACAAGCCATTATTATTTACCCCATTTTAAAGAGAATGAAGTTAGAAAACCGGACAGACTCCAGAAAAGAATGTGTTCTTTAAGTCTTTATTTGGAAAAATAAAAAAAGAAATTTCTATTGAAGTGATTCAGCTCATACTCTGAGCACAATATGTATATGGTTTACTGTAAATACTTAAATACAATTATTTTGAAAAATCTGTTCTACATGCTGACATCAGTCTTCAAATTCTTTTCTTTGAGAACTGGCAGCTCTTAACCAATAAGCCAAGAAAATGGTAATGTAGGATAATGTAATTTCACTCATTTAGTACTCCATGTCCACGTTTTTTCTACTGGCTTTCTCTCATTTATATACTTTCCTTCAATGATCTGTGTCATCTACTCCATAGTGATTGGTGAGGTATTTTGAAATACTCTCTGGAGTTAAGGATCACTTCTGGTTAGAGGCTGGTCATTCAGTGAACTTCTCCATTACCTAGACACATGAGCACCTTGGCTTTCCTGGGTGACATCATTAAACGTTCCTTGACCACATGGCTCAAGCATACAAAAGGAGTATGACTATTAAATGATTTTTTCTCAATGTTAGGTGGGCTCTAGGGTTTGCATATTGTTAGGGGCTCAGATTGGTTCCTTTTGGTGTTTTCTGACACTATGAGATAGCCATAGGGCTTGGGAAGCTGAGAAGGGAATTGGTACTGATGTTTTTCCATGACATCTTCCTGGCTTGACAGTCAGCATTCAGTAGCAGTATCTGGGCAGTGTTAAATCCAGGGATTTCTTTTTAGTCTTAGAAAACCAGGAAGGAAGAGCTAGGATCAGATTAAATCACAGAAGTTTTCAGCTATATACACCATCACTGTCCAGGGTTTAGAACACTAGAATGAAGCATAAAGAGTAGAATACTGTTTGATGATGGAGCTTTTCCAAGAATAACAGATAAAGTATCTCTCGTAGCACTTTTAGTACAGCAGATTTCAGTCTTCTCCTCTCACCAGAGTAAGTGAGGAATAAGACTATAATATAACTAACAATGTTCACAAACTCTTTTCTGTTCTCCATACTTTCTTTCACCCTTTCCAGCTTCCAGCTGGTGTATGATTTGATGATTTGGATATTTAATACTGTGAGCAATTTAAAATAAAAGCCACAGGTGACAGATATACTCTCTGCAAGATCTCTCTCTCTCTCTCTCTCTCTCTCACACACACACACACACACACACCAGATGAAAATCAGTGCTTTTTACATACACCTGCCAGTCAATTATTGTTAAAGATATTATTTCGCTGTGTAATTTTATCAGTTTACCTTGGGTGAAAACTGATGGTGGCAAAAGAGAGCATGAATGAAGATTCTGTGCCTCTCCTAGACTCTTTATTTATCAAGAAGGCAATATTCCTACCCAGTTTTGTTGATTTATACATGATATGCACATACACACATGTGATATACATATATTTTATAGACATGATACACACATACATATAATATATACATGATGTACATACATACATATATGTGTATATATATATACATATATATATATATGTATCACATGTTTCAGAGATATTTTATAAGAAAGTCAAGACAAGCTGACCTTAAGGTCTTTGCTAATTATATTAGCATATGAACAGTATGAGGTCTTACCTCTGGGCTATCAATTTGACATGTTAACTAGTGATATTTACTTAACTCTTTGGGGGATGGTTAAGTGAAATTGGAAACATTAATAGAGTGCAATTATGGATTTTCCACCATCTGAATCATCTGATCACAAAATCAACAAACCATTCACACAAGCCCCCTTTAGCTTCTTCTGAGCATCCTTGCTGATTTCAGTGTTAATACATATATTCTTATTTACCAAAACTCACCATTAGAAGTAGGCTTTACAGGCATATGCTTATTTTATTTTATTTTTTATTGAAGTATAGGTGACACACGGTGTTACATTAGCTTCAGGTGTACAATATAGTATTTTGACAAGTCTGTATTGTTATGCTGTGCTCACCACAAGTGTAGCTACCAGATACAATGCTACTACAGTACCATTTTATTGCTTATGCTGTATATAGGTATATGTTTTGAAATGATCTTAGAAATAAGGAAAACATGTTGGCAGAGACTACTATTTTCTATGAAACCTGTAGCAAACTAAATAACAAGTAAATGGGATCACTTTTTTAATCTGTTACATTTATTACCAAAAGTACTGAAGTGTTTAAAAATAACATTTTAATATTATCAAAAATATATTTTCTAGAGAAAAGGTATTTAAAGGAAATTGAACAGGGTGTTTGGTATTTAGGACTACGGAATTTGGATTATTAAAATAACAGTTAAGGAGATAATCATAAATGGCTTCCCATGAGTTTCGTTGTCTGTGGGACTTTTTCAAACTTTGCTAAACTTTGGGGTGTAATGGACGCAAAAAATATTAGAAATATGTATCTACAAGTTCACTAATGTTAAACAGCATTACACGTGTGTAATTAAAATGATGTTGGTTAATGACTACTAGTACATACTCCAATGTCTTTAACAGATATGGACTATAACAAAGATAAATCTATTTTGCCAAAAAAGTTAGGGTAACACACTTTAGCTGCAAAGCAGTGTTTGATGTTGGAGTATTCAAAAGTAGGATGACTGTGCTTTTATCATATTTTTGTGCTGCTTCCATAGTCAAGCACTACTGCTCTGAAAAAAAATCTGTCTTCTCTACTGATGGCTGGAGTTTTCTTTCCCTATCTGATTGCTTTGGTTCTTGGGTTACTAATCTGTCATAGTTCCTCAATGCTTACAAGATAAGTTCTACATTCTTTAGCATCTCCTATAAAAAGCTCATCTGGGAGGCAGTGTTTAGGGAATAGTATTGAAGGCATATGTTATCTATCAACCTTTTTATTTTAAATGTTTATTTATTTTTGAAAGAGAGAGAGAGACCAAGTGCAAGTGGGGGAGGGGCAGAGAGAGTGGGAGACACAGAATCCAAAGCAGGCTCCGGGCTCCAGGCTCCGAGCTGTCAGCACAGAGCCTGATGTGGGGCTTGAACTCATGGACAGTCAGATCATAACTGAGCCGAAGTCGGACACTCAAGAGACTGACCTGCCCAGGTGCCCCTCTATCTACTTTTAATGTACTTTTTTTTTTCTTTCAAGATTTTATTTAAATTCAAGTTAGTTAACATCTAGTATAGTATTGGTTTTAAGAGTAGAATTTAGTGATTCATTACTTCACATAACACCCAGGGCTCATCACAAGTGGCCTCCTTAATGCCCATCACCCATTTAGCCCATCCCCCACCCATATCCTCCCCAGCAACCATTAGTTTGTTCTCTACAGTTAAGACTCTCTTATGGTTTGCTTCCCTCTCTGTTTTCATCTTATGTGGAATTTAATGTACTTTGAACTATGTCCTTGGCCCCAATGAGATCCCTAGAAGGAACTTGAGCCAGATTATCCCCTCTTGGAATCTCTAGGGGATTTTGCTATAAATTAAGACCTCAGATTATACAGAAAGGAATAATAGGGAGAGAAAGATCAAACCAGTTGCTATGTCAGCTGCAAAATGTTGCTGAAGCTATTCATTATATTACTCAATTTCTGTTATATAAAATGTAATATAAAAATTGTCTTTCTTTATTTTATGCAGAAGATATTCTGTTGGCCCTAAGAAAATGGCATTCTGGGGAACCTGGGTCGCGTCTGACTCTTGACTTCAGCTCAGGTCATTATCTCACGGTTTGTGGGATCAAACCCCTCTGCTGCTCTGCACTGACGATGCAGAGCCTGCTTGGGATTCTCTCTCTGTCTCTGCCCCTCCCACCCTCTCCTTTTGTCTAAATAAATAAGCATTTTAAAAATGAAAATAAAATAGATTCTAAGAAAATAAGGTTCCTCTCATTTTCTTACCTGTTTCCTTTTGTGTCCTGGCTCCAGAAAGGTTAAAATTAAGATCATTCACTGCAAACGTGCTGGTTATTAAGATTACCATGTTTTACTGCTTCTACTATCTACCCCCACCTTTTACCAATCTTTTTTTAACCTAAACTTTCAACTATCTTAGATTGGTTATAAGCCATTTTGAACATTTTAAGAAAGGGATGGTTTGAAGAGCAAGTACTTCTCTTTATGTGACTTTTGGGATTTGCGAAACCTTTCCTCAGCTTAACTTCCAGGGTTTTCTCCTGACAAGAGCAACTCAGAACAACTCAAGGTTTTTGCCGTACAACACGGGCTCCCCTGCCCTTCAGCCTCCAGTTACAACATCCCCTTTTTCCTAAATGCCATTCCTTCGCATTCCCCTTTCTCTGCCTGGGAAATTTCTGTTCACTCTTAAACATACTTACATGAGGTCTCCCACCATTATCTCAGTGAATGCATCTTTCCTGCCAAGATCCCAATTTATTTTGAACATATATTTATTTAAAAACCCATCACATTGCTTGGTAAGTGCTTGTCTCTGTTGTTGTTGTTGTTGTTGTTGTTGTTGTTGTTTGTTGTTGTTGTTGTTGTTTTAGGATGTTTAGTCCCATGAGGTTAGAGCCTGTATGAGTTTGCTAGGGCTGCCATAACAAAGTACCACAGATAGGATGGCTTATACAACAGAAATTTTATTTTCTCACAATTCTGGAGGATAGAAGTCTGAGATCAAGGTATTAGCAGGGCTGCTTCTCTTCTTGGCTTGTAGATTGCTGTCTTCTTGCTGTTTCTTCACATGATTGCACGTTTCTTTTTCTTACAAGGACCATAGTCATACTGGAATAGAACCCACCCTAATGACCTCATTTTAACTTAATCACCTCTTGAAAGATCCTATTTCCAAATACAGTCACATTCTGAGGTACTGGGGATTAGAATTTCAACATATGAACTTTTGGGGGGACACAATTTAGCCCATAAAAGAGACTATGTTTAATTTATTTTTCTAAACCAAGCCATAACTCCATGCCTGACATATAATTGAAGCAGTAAACATTTGTTAATTAAAGTTATCTTAATGAAAGTATTTTTCTACTATATGCTTTTAAAAATAGTTTTTCAATAATTTATAAAAACTAGCAATTTTTTTGGTATACCACAGAACAGCCATATCGTACTGTTTTCTACTTAGTCCGTTCCTTACAGAGCCTAGTTTCCCATAGCAGGAACTCTCATAGCAATTTTGTTATGCTGCCACCAAGTGACACTTAAATGAAACTGTTTCCACATGTTCTGCAGAGTTTAAGGTTTTGCTGAGATTCGGGATGTGACTCTCTCTTAAATACTCTCAAGACTAATGGAAGATTCAGCGTTTTTACATTTTAAAAATCTATTGCCCTTACTAAAACAAAAGTTCAATCAATGAGGAAACATTGGTAGGTTATTAAATAGATCAAATGTGTTAAAGATAAGATTGTATTCATAGTTCTCGGATAAGATGCTCACATGCTAGATATCAAATAACATAACTTTTGCTTAATTTTAATTTTGACCATAAGCCTCTCTTGAGTTCATACAGGAAGATACCCTCTGGTGTGTGTTGGCTTTATTACTTTATCAGCTCACAGAAACAGAAAAAGATATTGGCAGCTTTTTCTAATAGGGAGACGCGATGTTTGTCCTTAAATTTGTGGTTGTGATGTAACAGGAATTTCAGTTGCTGAAATAAACTGACCCACCCCCACCTGAGGAAGTTTAAGGGAAAGCTGTTCACCAAGACAGAAACTTCAAAATTGTTCCCTCCACTCATTCACCCACCCATCCGTTTTTGCCTTCAGTCAAGAAATATCACCCCTCAGAGCGGATAGTTGACTCAGTCAGTTAAGTGGTTGAGCTCTGACTTTGGCCTATGTCATGACCCTACGCTTCATGGGTTCCAGCTGCGCATCGGGCCCTGTGCTGACAGCTCTGAACCTGGAGGCTGCTTCAGATTCTGTGTCTCCCTCTCTCTCTGCCCCTCCCCTGCTTGCACTCTGTCTCTCTGTCCTTCAAAAATAAATATAAACATTAAAAAACTTTTTTTAAATACAAAGAAAAAAGAAATATCATCCCTCAAAGACTTCTTCCCTGATCCCCTCTCTAAAAGATACTTGACCCACCCCAATTATTCTCTTTCTATAATATCACAAAATGTATTACTCTGGATTTATATTGTTTGATTAATTTTTATTAACAATGTTAACAATGTGGGCCTTTCCCATTAGAAAGTAAGATCAGTAAACCTTTTTATTCGTGACTGTATTCCTATCACCTAGAAGAGAACGGGGTTTACTATAAGTCACTAATAAATATTAATAAAGGAATGAATACTATTTCGTTTTTAGACTAAATTTAACTGAGGCTATTAGCTAACTGCCTTCCCCACCATAGTTTTTGCAGGGGCAGAGCCTATAATGACTGAATCCTTCTAGCCTCTGTTACTAGAAAGGGAATGCAGAGAAGGCCCTGCACTAGATTCAGGGCTTAATCTATTTTATTTCACATAAAGTATGCCATCTCCATCTGTCTTGCTTGTCCTCTTTCTGACACCTCTATTATTTTAATACCACATTTCATCAATTTGAAAAATCAGATTTTTTACATTTTAACATATCTAAAATCGGGATGCATCTTTCAGTTGATGGAAAATTGCAAACATTGTTGAGCAGGTGGTGGTTGTGATGTTCAAGTCAGCAGCAGCACATGTGCAGACTGGATGGTTAGTCATGGTGGTACTGCTGGATGACTTTGTTCTCTTGAAGTTTCAGTCAACACACTAAGGACTATTTGAGAAGGGAATGTGAGTTCTGATGTTGTAGTTGAAAACTTTCCATT
Organism: Acinonyx jubatus; assembly: GCF_027475565.1. Taxonomy (NCBI): domain Eukaryota; kingdom Metazoa; phylum Chordata; class Mammalia; order Carnivora; family Felidae; genus Acinonyx; species Acinonyx jubatus. Next base: position 84,228,495 of record NC_069383.1, read on the forward strand.
GAACCTTCTGATAAGGTCAAAAGCCACTGGCAGCAAAATTACAGAATAGGTGGCAGTAGCTTGGAAGAAACTCACAGAGACAAGAGTGGAACGCTTCTTTTAGAAATGCTACATTATCAATACTCATATGGCCCAAAGGAAAATAATGTACAGGAAAACATGCACATCAACAACTCTGAGTTCTCTATATGATGAACTCTATATGAACTCTATATGATGGCTTGATCAAATCTGTTGGGATAAGCACAGGGTGTTATATGTAAGTGATGAATCGCTGAGTTCTACTCCTGAAACCAATACTACACTGTATGTTAACTAACTTGAATTTAAAGAAATAAACTAAAAATATTAACAATAAATAAATGCAATAAGGAAAGCTGGACTCTGAACAGGAATATTTTTAGGAATAACTTTTGTTTGTTTTTGTATTTTCATTTTCGCTAGAGTGGCATGTGATAAATCTACATCAAAATAAGTCTGAAACAATGCTATGGATAAGTATAATATTAAAATTCAAATTAGTAAGAAAAAATTTGTTATAAGGCTGAATTGCTAGTGTGTTTTCTTCTTGATCACATTTAAAATTCTGATATTTCTGGGGCGCCTGGGTAGCTCAATTGGTTAAGCCTCCGACTTTGTCTCAGGTCATGATCTCATGGTTAGTGGGTTTGACCCCTGCATCGGGCTCTGTGCTGACAGCTCAGAGCTTGGAGCCTGCTTTCGATTCTGTCTCCCACTCTCTCTTCCCCTACCCCACTCATGCTCTGTCTCTCAAAAATAAATAAACATTTAAAAAATTAAAATAATAACAATAATAATTATTATTATTTTTCTAATAATGAGTGACATATTAGTATCAGTGAAATATGGTATTGAGTGCCTACCAAGTAGCAAGCACTGGTGCTAGGCTTTGGAGATACCAGCATGAAAAATGGAAGACAGTCCCTATCCCTATAAACTGAGGCTGGCTGGCCTCACTAGCCACAATACCTTCCCCACCTCTCTTACCCAAGAGGTAAATGAAGTGGTGATAGAAGCCATTATTTGAATTTGTCAAGACAGACATATTACATAAACTTGGTAAAAAAAAAAAAAAAGATATCTATTAATCATTTTCAATTGGCTCTACCTTGCCTGAAGGAGTTTTTAAGAGAAAATTGAAAAACCACGATATGTTTAGCAAATATAATACACTTTGAACATTGTAAATAGTCATAACAAGAAAATCTCAAAGTTGAATTATTTATTATTTCTTCCTTTGGATTTATTGCATGTTATAGTGCTGATTGTTTTAAGTAACTGTCTTGATTTCATACTTTAGTGCAGTAATGTATCCTGCAAGCTTTGTCTATTCCTTCCTTATCTGAACTCTATTCTTAAAATATATAACACTTCTTTGGCATCAGGACGTAAGAAATTAGCTCTCGAGTTTCTAACTAATGGATTTCCAATTAAGCTTGTCACCTTTTCTTCTGTTTTTTAATGTTTTACATTTTAAAAATTTCTGAGAAAGTTGGAATTGCTGTTAGATTTTATGGAAAATAAAACTCCATCAAAAAGAGATGTTTTCATTCTCCAGAGAAGTTTGTGACTTTTACCCACCAAAAATATCTAGCATAATATGAATTTCTGAGTATATTAAAATATAGAAGAATTAAGTTATATGATGGCTTGATCAAATCTGTTAGCATCTACTATTTTCAAAGAGAATAATGAATAAACTGCTCAAAAAAGCATCCAAGGCTGTTGGCTAAGTGACCTCACCATACATTTTTCTTATTTTCTATGTGTAGAACTCTTTAAAGGCAGTTGTCTTCAAATACAAAGAACCTAGCATAGTGCTTAGAGCATAAAATACCTTTGAAATTCACTAAGTCATAGAGGGCCCATGGGTACAGGCTTTGGAGCCAGAATACATAGATTTGAATACTGACTCTGTCACTTGGCCCATGGCCTTGTCTAAGTTACCTAACCTCCTAATCCACACATCCTTCATCACTCAATGGGGATGAATGATTGTATTAACTCATAATGTTTCTATTGAAGATTGAACTTTAGCTGCAAAGCCTAACACATAGTGCTGGATAATTATTACTATTTTTATTGCTTGAGAAACAATAGATGATACTTACAGGAATCCATGCAACAACATTTAGAATGCTTCATGAATGAAAACTATGTTTCAAGCATTGTTCAAGATTGTGGAGTTTATACAAAATTTTTTTTAAAAAGATGTGGGAGTTTATTTTCCAGGTAAGAAGTTAGACAATAAAGAAGCCAACAATAAATGTGATATTTTCATATACTTGGAAGTACCACAGAGAAAACAAAATAGAGTAATATGATAGAGTACGGTTAAGTGGGTAGATTGGTAGTTTTGTTTTTTTTTTGTTTTTTTTTTTTTTACAACATGCTAGATGACATACTTAGCAAAAGCCTTTTGAGAATGTGACATGTAATTAAGACTTAAATGATCAAAAGAAGTCAGGCTTGCAAAGATTTAAGGGAAGAGGATTTCAGACATAGGGAACAGAAAGAGTGAAGGATCTGATATAGGAACAAACATATCTTGTTGAGGGACAGAAAGAAAAGAAGTAGAAGCAGTAAATAAGTAGGAGAGAATTAGGTAAAGTCAAAGGGCAGAGTAGGTGCCCACCTAAAGAAAGTTTATAGTAAGGAATTTGAATTTATCCAGAGTGCCTTGGAAAGTATTTTATGCAGCAGACTACATTGGAGGTAATAGCGAGCCAAACACAGCAGTGGCAGAACAAACAAAAAGAAGAAACAAATATTGATGAGGCGTCAGTACTCCCCAAGCTGATTCTCAGATTCAGTGCAATTCTTATCAGAGTTCCAGATAGCTGTTTTGAAGAAATTTACAAAGTAATCTAAAATTCATATGGAAAGGCAGGGGACCCAAAATAGACAAAATAATCTTGAAAAGAACAAAATTAGAGGATTCACATTTTCCAATTACTAAACTTACTACAATAATCAAAACAGTGTTATACTAGCAAAAACAATGCAGTATAACAGAGTCAAGAAAGAAATCCTTACATTTAGGGTCAATTAATTTTTGACAAAGGTGTCAAGATAATTGAAAATCTTTTCAATAAATGTTTGTTGGATAACTGCATATTCACATGTAAAAGAATGAAGTTGGACCTCTACCTCAGACCACGTACAAAAATTAACTAAACATGGATCACAGACTGAAATATAAGAGCTAAACCTATAAAACTCTTAGGGGAAAAACAATAAATTTCATGACTTTAGATTAAACAATAATTTCTCAGACATGATAGTATACATGACAAAAAATAATATGCATAGAGTTCATCATTTTTTTTTTAAAAATTGCTTCAAAGTGAAATAACACCCCCCACAGAACGGGTGAGATTATTTGTAAATAACGTATCTGATAAGGGATTTATGTCCAGAATATATAAAGAGCTCTTTCAATTCAACAGTAAAAAGACAACCATACTAAAAAAATGAGTCTAAATAGACAAAAGTAAGAAACACCATTAGTAATTATGATTTGAAAATGCAAATTAAAACCACAGTGTGATACCACTTTACATAATTTTTAAAAAATGAAAATAACAAGTGTTAGAATGTGAAGAAATTGGCATCCTGATATATTGATAATGGGATTGTAAAATTGCATAGCCACCTTCGGAAACAATTTGCCATTTTCTCAATATGTTAAACATAGAGTTACCATATGACTCAGTGATTCCACTCCTAAGTATATACTAAGAAGAATGGAAAACATGTCCACACAGAAACTTAAGGAGTATTTATAGCAACATTATTCATAATAGCAAAAAGGTAGAAACAACTTCAGTGTCCATGAATGGATGAACCACTTGTGATCTATATATACTTTATCTATATATACAATCTCTATCTCTATCTCTATCTCTATCTCTATCTCTATCTCTATCTCTATCTCTATCATCTGTATCTCTCTCTATATATACGCAATATATATATTCACCCATAACACGGAATGAAGTGCTGCTATAGGCTATAATGTACATGAACTTGAAAGCTTTATGCTGAGAAGAAACAAAAACAAGAAAAACTATATGTTGTATGACTCCATTTATGTAAAATGTCCAGAATAGGCAAATCCATAGAAACAGAAAGTAGGTTATTACTTGCCAAGGGCTGGAGAAAGGGGAACATGAGGAATGATTACCAATGGGTACAGGGTTTTTTAATGGGCTGTAGAAATGTTTAAATTTTTTTTAAATGTTTATTATTTATTTTAGAGAAAGACAGAGACAGAGCATGAGTGAAGGAGGTACAAAGAGAGGGAGATGCAGAATCTGAAGCAAGCTCCAGGCTCTGAGCATCAGCACAAACTGATGCAGGGCTCGAACTCACAAATCATGAGATCATGACCTGAGCCAAAGTCAAACACCTAACTGACTGAGTCACCCAGGCGCCCCTATAGAAACATTTTTAAATGAATCATGGTGATGGTTGCACAACTACATGAATAACTAAAAGCCATTGAATTCTGTGTTTTAAAAATATTAATTTTGTGTGTGTATATTATAGCTCAATAGAGCTTTTATTTTTAAAAAAGAAAGGTATTTGAAAGATATTTTCCAGAATATTTCCTAAAAATTTGGTGGTTATGCATGAGAATTTAGTGGTTGTTTTAAGTGTAGGAGTTTAAAGTGTATTCATTTATGTACCGTCATCATCTAGAACCCCATCCGAGACAAAGTATTGATCATTAATATATTAATATTAATTAATTACTATATTAATATTAATTAATATATGAAAGATGTTTTTTAATGAGGTATGCATTTAACTAAGTAGAGGAAGACATCTCTAATTAAGCTAGAAGAAAATAAGGCAAAGTTTGGGGTGAACACGGAGGAATGTTACATTTTTGGTACCAATGGACATATAGGTGTATGTATAAATAATTACAGACTCATTTTTATAATCTGATCATTCAAATACAGATAGAATATTTTAAATTAATATATATTTAAATGAATATATACATATATTCACAATTGCATTAACTGTATTAAAATAATAAAAATGATTGAAGCTTGATTTAAAAGGAAGATGGTGAGTTTAGCCTTGGCTTTGTTACTTTTGAGGTTTTTAGGTGATACTAGAATATGAATTCCTAAAGACAGGAACTATGTGTACTTTGTTTACCATTGCCACCAATGATAAGCAATAGTAATACTATTGTTGTTTTTTTTTTTTTTTGCAGTAGTACTTGTATTCTTAAAACCACTAAAATATTTATTCTATTACAAAATCATTTGCAAATATGCCATAGATCGTTAATATATGATTCTAAAGCTGACGAATTGAGTTGGGTCTGGGGGTACACTGTTTGTATTATAATCCTAATGTTGATAACCAAAAATCTTGTGAAAAGATCACTTAGGGAAAAGAATAGGTGGAACTGGAATTTTGCCCAACATTTAAACAATGGTTAAATGAAGAAAAGCTGTAACCCACATTGAATTTTCAAAATTATTTTCTTTTTCTTAAGTTCTTGTTTTCTCAACTGTAAGACAGAAATTACTTGGTGCAGACAGAAATAAAAGAGTGAACTGAGACTTGGAAAAATGTTTTTAAGGTTTCCAGAAAATACACTGCAGAAATAGAAATCATGCTCTAAGTGCTGTGGGATAATTTAAATCAACTTCCAAGTGAGATTATCTTGAAAACTAGATGGTCTCCCTGTCCTATTCCAGTGGTGACTGAGTTCAAAGAAATTCATCCACATTCTTATTCTTTTACCACTAAATATATCTTTGTGTCTTTGCCTAATAAAATCAGGTGATCTATATGCAAAGATAATTGTTATCTTGTATTAGTAGTCATCAATAATAGTCCATCAGAGAAGTCGTATGGGTGTCTGATCTGTTACTTAATTGATTTCTCTATTTCAGTAACATGAAGTACATATTTCATGACCTTGTCGCAAAGGCATTAGCAAGTACTAAGCACCCATTTCGTTGAGATATGATTTTCTGGTATAGCAAATTTCAGACTTCTGTAAACCATGTAAGATGTTAACAATTGATGCTATCTCATGTAATTCTTAGTAGTGATATTATTTCACAATTGGTGGTTATGAAAGAGAGAGCAGAGACAAGGAGAGAGAGAGACAGAGAGCTCTAGCTTAATGAGGAGCATGTACTGTATCGAGGCAGAACCATGCTTCAGGATAGGGAGGAGATGTTTAAATGGTAAGAAGTCTGCATCAAATAGATGCTGAGGAGCAGAAGGCTGCATAGACACACGGGCTTGGACAGCTCAGTATCATAGGATATGAAAGTGATACATGTGCTGAGTTTAATTTGCCAAGGGTCTGTTCATTTGATACTAGTTTTAGTTGGTTCCAAAAGCCTTGGCTTTGTTGTTTGGTAAAGGTCACTGTGCCAGAGAGAGAAGTCCAAGTCTAGCAGCTCATATGGTATCAGAACTGCAACAACTTAAAAACAAAATGCCTATCAAGTCTTTTCAATATAATTTGCTATATGCCTAATTTGGTGCCTGGCTAAAGCATAGAGCCATCATCCTTTCCTCTGTGAGTCACAGCTATAGTGTAGCCATCACTTTAAAATAGGTAAAGTTATTGTTCATTGTCTCTTTACCTTTTCTTTTTGCTTTATTGACATACCCTCTGTGGAACCCCAAACCTTTATTTTTCCTATGATCTCCAGGATATCTGAATTATGACCCTGGTCCCAACATCAAACCTTATTAACAATACTTAACAGTTGGTAAAATGATAATTTCTTTTTATTATAAAATTATAATTCTAGAATGTATCCTAGGAATAAGATATATGCAGAAATCCATATGTAAAAGGCAGAAAAAAGTAAATCGCCTTAAAATTATTTATTCAAACAAATCCAGGCAGCATTAAGTACAGTGGAATAGTATATGTTAAAAAAAATGTTTTTCCAAGTTAATAATCCTATAATTTGCTCTATTCTTTCACTTTCTATTTCTGCGAACAGATCGTGGCTCCTTGAAAGAGATCACAGTGAACACGAACAAATTAAGGGATGTAGAACCCTGTAGATGGAAAGATAGACATTTATTAGCATGGAACATCACATTGTGCTAGCTAGTGCTTCTCAGACGTTAAAGTGCTTAAGAATAAAGTGCTTAAATTTTGTTAAAAATATAGATTCTGATTCAGTAAGTCTGAAATGGAATCTGAAATTTTATATTTGTAATAAAGTCCCAGGTGAAACTGATGCAGCTGGTTCAAGGACCCCGTTTTGAGAGCAAAGTTTTAAAAAACACATACAGGAAAATGCCACACCATTCCTTGTTGCCAGCCATGATGGGAGAATTGCCAGTTTCAAAGAGACCATTATTGATCTCTCATTGATAATCTCAAGAAAGGAATCAATGACATGCAGGGCTGGTTTGGTTTGAAAGTTTGGTATGAGAAGCTGATGGGGAGGGTAGGGAACTTTAGGACAAGGATCCCTGGACTGGTCTGCATCACCCCTTGAAGCATTAACTGAAGTCCCAGTGATAGAGTATGTAACCCAAAAACTTTGTGTAGCTCTAAGAATCAGCAAAATTCCATTCCAGCCTTGTAAATGAAGCGGACATTCAGCTAAAGAAAATGGCAAAGGTTGTGTGGTCTAGAATACAAGTTCTGTGCTATTGATTTATATCATTGATATATTCCCTCCTTCTGCCTTTCCTTCTTGGAATAGCAGAAATTGTGTCTGGTGAAGAGAGCAAAAGCCTTGGGAGGGTCTGATGTGTCTCAGTTAAACCACTGGCTTTGCTGTTTAAGGATAGAGAATGAATAGGAAAGACAAACAGCATATCGCACATTTATCTGCAAGAACTCTGTGGGCTCTTACAGTTCGGTTGAACTTGGGGCCTGTATCAAGCCTCTCTGAAACTAGATGTCTTCTTCTGTTTTTTTTTTTTCTTTTTTTAAGTTTATTTATTTATTTTGAGAGAGAGAGAGAGAGACAGAGCACAAGGGGCGAAGGAGCAGAGGAAGAGAGGGAGAGAGAGAATTGCAAGCAGGCTCTGCACTATCAGTGACAGTACAGAGCCTGACAAGACTCAAACCCACAAACCGCGAGATATGACCTGAGCCAAAATCAACAGTCAGATACTTAACAAACTGAGCCACCCAGGTGCCCCAAAGATCTCTTCTTCTGTTAAATGGAGATACCATCCAGTTCATTGATGGTTGGCTGTGAGAAATAAATGAGATGATAAATATAAAACTTCTAGCAAACACTAACTACTGTGCCTATACTAGTTCCATTTCTTCTACCATTTAATGCCTTGACATAATGCACGTCTGAAAAAAATTCAGAATACTTCCTCTTCCTGTGGCTTCTTCTGGGGTCTCAGATTAAATGCATGCCATTTCTTTCTGGGGGAAGCCTTTTCTTACTCCTCCCCTGAGCCCAGTGAAGTTAGCTGTTGTCAATACCTGCTTCAAGATCACTCCTGTAGTTTTGCTTAATCGACTCTCTTTGCCGCTAGATCCCCTTAGGCCAGAAGACTGACTATCCTAGTCATTTTTGAATTCCCACTGCCTGACATACAGGAGATGTTCAGTAAATATTTTTGATTGATTAAATAAATGCATTAACTTAATTTAGCCCCATTCTGTGGCTCCCTGTGTAACTCCTGTGGTTATAAAACCCAGGTTAAAACATTTAAAGACTCCTCTTGAAAGATAATTTCTGGAAGAGAATAGTTCTCAGTGTATCATTGATCGTTCTTTGTGATATTATTTCTGCCGTTAATTACAAAAGAAAAACATACATAAGTCAGTTTGTGAGTTTACTTCTTTCAGCAAAACGTATCCCTATCCACATTAAACCAGGAACTCAAGGTTTTAGTGTTCCACTTGTCTGAAGATAAGAAAAGGGGAAGGTACTGCATTTGATAGAAAACACTTTCTCCAGTAGCCCTGTGGGGCATTGTTAGGAACTTGTTGCCTAAGGCAGTACACTGGCAGATTCTGACAAGGTGTTTGAAGACTGTTTTAAATCAGAGATAAACATCAGACTGTGAACTGAGTAGGTTTTTGTCAGGCATACTGGAGTCTGATAAGTCTTAAAAAATTGGATGTGTATAATAATAGAAGACATGAACAGACAATGTAAGCGCACTTTTGAATGAAAGCCCCATGTGAAAATGTGACAAAAAGATTTTTTTAAGTCTTGATATGTTTAAAATCAGTGTTATTTTTTGTTATTATAACAGTGAAAATGCTGCTATTTTAATAATTTATATTTAAACTGGCACTTAATTCGTTTCATGCAATTAACAAAAGGTCATGTTATAAAAATTCCACCTGAAAGTAATTCAGCATACAAATATTTTAGATGTAGTATAATTTTGTTACCTGGACAGAATTCTTCTTATTAGGAGGTATTCTTTTCCACGGTACCTGGGTGACTCAATTGGTTAAGTGTCTGACTTTGGCTCAGGTCATGATCTCAAGGATCATGAATTGGAGCCCCAAGTCGGGCTCTGTGCTGACGGCTCAGAGCCTGGATCCTGCTTTGGATTCTGTGTCTCCCTCTCTCTGCCTCTCCCCAGCTCATGCTCGGTCTCCTTCTGCCTCAAAAATAAATAAGCATTTAAAAAATTTTAAAGAAGAGGTATTTTTTTCCTACTTTCATAGCATTTGTATTATTGTATTTTAACCTTCTTGGTTTTGATAAATTATTATTAATTCAACAGATGAGGCAGTTTAGAATATGAGACTCTAAAGAGAGGAGTCTTTTAAACATGTAACAATGTCAGCATGTTCTTAGGATGATAGAGTTGCTAAAATCACTGAGTACAGTAAGCTAAGTGAAAAGATATATCTAGAAATAGTTTATTCCTCATAGATTGAATTAAAAGATGCAGAGATTTGTTTTTATTCTGTAAGAATAATATTTCTCTGAATGTTTTTTTCTTTTTTATTCTTTTTTCTTTTTTTTGCTTTTATTTTAATTTTATTATTATTATTATTATTATTATTATTAATTTACATCCAAATTATTTAGCATATGGTGCAACAATGATTTCAGGAGTAGATTCCTTAGTGCTTAGTAGATTCCTTCACCCATTTAGCCCATCCCCCCTCCCACAACACCTCCAGTAACCCTCAGTTTGTTCTCCATATTTATGAGTCTCTTCTGTTTTGTCCCCCTCCCTGTTTTTATATTATTTTTGTTTCCCTTCCCTTATGTTCATCTGTTTTGTCTCTTAAAGCCCTCATATGAGTGAAGTCATATGATATTTGTCTTTCTACTGACTAATTTCGCTTAACATAATACACTCCAGTTTCATCCACGTAGTTGCAACTGGCAAGATTTCATTCTTTTTGATTGCCGAGTAATACTCCATTGCATATATATATCACATCTTCTTTATCCATTCATCTATCAATGGACATTTGGGCTCTTTCCATACTTTGGCTATTGTTGATAGTGCTGCTATAAACATTGGGGTGCATGTGTCCCTTTGAAACAGCACACCCGTATCCCTTGGATAAATACATAGTAGTGCAATTACTGGGTGGTATGGTGGTTCTATATTTAGTATTTTTGAGGAACCTCCATAGTGCTTTCCTGAGTGGCTACACCAGCTTGCATTCCCATCAACAGTGCAAAAGAGATCCTCTTTCTCTGCATCCTTGCCAACATCTGTTGTTGTTAATGTTAGACATTCTGACAGGTGTAAGGTGGTATCTCATTGTGGTTTTGATTTGTATTTCCCTGATGATGAGTGATATTAAGCATTTTTTCATGTGTCGGTTGGCCATCTGGATGTCTTCTTTGGAGAAGTGTCTATTCATGTCTTTTGCCCATTTCTTCACTGGATTATTTGTTTTTTGGGTGTTGAATTTGATAAGTTCTTTATACATTTTGGATACTAACGCTTTATCTGATATGTCGTTTGCAAATATCTTCTCCCATTCTGTCGGTTGCCTTTCAGTTTTGCTAATTGTTTCCTTTGCTGCGCAGAAGCTTTTTATTTTGATGAGGTCCCAGTAGTTCATTTTTGTTTTGTTTCCCTTGCCTCCAGAGACATGTTGAATAAGGAGTTGCTGTGGCCAAGATCAAAGAAGTTTTTGCCTGGTTTCTCCTCGAGGATTTTGATGGCTTCCTATCTTATATTTAGGTCCATTTCATCCATTTTGAGTTTATTTGTGTGTATTGTGTAAGAAAGTGGTCCAGGTTCATTGTTCTGCATGTCGCTGTCCAGTTTTCCCAGCACCACTTGCTGAAGGGACTGTCTTTATTCCATTGGATATTCTTTCCTGCTTTGTCAAAGATTAGCTGGCCATACATTTGTGGGTCCATTTCTGGATTCTCTGTTCTGTACCATTGATCTGACTGTGTTCTTGTGCCAGTACCATACTGTCTTGATGATTACAGCTTTGTAGTATAGCCTGAAGTTCGGGATTGTGATGCCTCCTGCTTTGGTTTTCTTTTTCAAGATTGCTTTGGCTATTTGTGGTCTTTTCTGGTTCCATACAAATTTTAGGACTGATTGTTCTAGCTCTGTGAAGAATGCTGGTGTTATTTTGATAGGGATTGCATTGAATGTGTAGATTGGTTTGGGTAGTACCGACATTTTAACAGTATTTGTTCTTCCTATCCAGGAGCATGGAATCTTTTTCCATTTTTTTGTGTCTTCTTCAATTCTTTCATAAACTTTCTATAGTTTTCAGTGTATAGATTTTTCACCTCTTTGGTTAGATTTATTCCTAGGTATGTTGTGTTTTTGTGTGCAACTATAAATGGGATTGATTCCTTGATTTCTCTTTCTGTCGCTTCATTGTTGGTGTATAGGAATGCAACCGATTTCTATGTGTTGATTTTATATCCTGCAACTTTGCTGAATTCATGAGTCAATTCTAGCAGTATTTTGGTGGAATCTTTTCAGTTTTCCATATAGAGTATCATGTCATTTGCAAAGCGTGAAAGTTTGACCTCCTCTTGGCCGATTTGGATGCCTTTTATTTCTTTGTGTTGTCTGATTGCAGAGGCTAAGACTTCCAATACTATGTTGAATAACAGTGGCGAGAGTGGACATCCCTGTCTTGTTCCTGATCTTAGGGGGAAAGCTCTCAATTTTTCCCCATTGAGGATGATATTAATGTTGGGTTGTTCATATATGGCTTTTATGATCTCGAGGTATGATCCTTCTATTCCTACTTTCCTGAGGGTTTTTATCAAGAAAGGATGCTGTATTTTGTCAAATGCTGTCTCTGCATCTATTGAGAGGATCATACGGTTCTTGTCCTTTCTTTTATTGATGTGATGAATCACGTTAATTGTTTTGCAGATATTGAACCAGCCCTGCATCCCAGGTATAAATCCCACTTGGTCGTGGTGAATAATTTTTTTAATGTATTGTTGGATCTGATTGGCTAATATCTTGTTGAGGATTTTTGCATCCATGTTCATCAGGGAATTGGTCTATCATTCTCCTTTTTCGTGGGGTCTCTGTCTGGTTTTGGAATGAAGGTGATTCTGGCTTCATAGAAAGAGTTTGGAAGTTTTCCTTCCATTTCCATTTTTTGGAATAGCTTCAAGAGAATAGGTGTTAACTCTTCCTTAAATGTTTGGTAGAATTCCCCTGGAAAGCCATCTGGCCCTGGACTCTTGTGTTTTGGGAGATTTTTGATTACTAATTTGATTTCCTTACTGGTTATGGCTCTGTTCAAATTTTCTATTTCTTCCTGTTTCCGTTTTGGTAGTGTATATGTTTCTAGGAATTTTTCCATTTCTTCCAGTTTGCCCATGTTATTGGCATATAATTGCTCATAATATTTTCTTCTTATTATTTTTATTTCTGCTGTGTTGGTTGTGATCTCGCCTCTTTCATTCTTGATTTTATTTACTTGGGTCTTTTCCTTTTTCTTTTTGACCAAACTGGCTAGTGGTTTATCAATTTTGTTAATTCTTTCAAAGAACCAGCTTCTGGTTTCATTCATCTGTTCTTCTGTTTTTGTTGGTTTCAATAGCATTAATTTCTGCTCTAATCATTACTGTTTCCTGTCTTCTGCTGGTTTTGAGTTTTATTTGCTGTTCTTTTTCCAGCTCCTTAAGGTGTATGGTTAGGTTGTATATCTGAAATCTGTCTTCCTTCTTAGGAAGGCCTGAATTGCTATATACTTTCCTCTTATGACTGCTTTGTTGCATCCCAGAGGTTTTGGGTTGTTGGTGTTACTATTTTCATTGGCTTCCATATACTTTTTAATTTCCTCTTTAACTTCTTGGTTAGCCCATTCATTCTTTAGTAGGATGTTCTTCGGTCTCCAAGTATTTGTTACCTTTCCATATTTTTTTTTGTGGATGATTTCGAGTTTCATAGCATTTTGGTCTGAAAATATGCACGGTATGATCTTGATCTTTTTTGTATTTGCTTAGGGCTGATTTGTGTCCCAGTATATGGTCTATTCTGGAGAATGTTCCATGCGCTTTGGAGAAGAATGTATATCATGCTGCTTTAGGATGAAATGTTCTGAATATATCTGTTAAGTCCATCTGGTCCAGTGTGTCATTCAAAGCCATTGTTTCCTTGTTGGTTTTTATGATTAGATGATTTGTCCATTGCTGTGACTGGGGTGTTGACGTCTGCTAATATTATGCTATTACTGTTGATGAGTCTCCTTATGTTTGTGATTAATTGATTTAAATGTTTGGGTACATCCACATTTGGTGCATAAATGTTTACAATTGTTAGGTCTTCTTCGTGGATAGACCCCTTGATTATGATATATTGCCCTTCTGCATCTCTTGTTACAGTCTTTATTTTAAAGTCTAGATTGTCTGATATAAGTATGGCTACTCTGGATTTCTTTTGTTGGTCATTAGCATGATAGATGGTTCTCCATCCCCTTGTTTTCAATCTGATGGCGTCTTTAGGTCTAAAGTGGGTCTCTTGTAAACAGCATAGAGATGGATCTTGTTTTCTTATACATTCTGTTACCCTATGTCTTTTGATTGGAGCTTTGAGTCCATTGACATTTAGAGTGAGTACTGAAAGATATGAATTTATTGCCATTATGTTGCTTGTAGAGTTGGAGTTTCTGGTGGTGTTCTCTGGTCCTTTCTAATCTTTGTTGCTTTTGGAATTTATTTATTTATTTATTTATTTATTTATTTATTTATTTATTTATATTTTCAGCTTTTCTCCCCTTAGAGAGGCCCCCTTAAAATTTCTTGCAGGACTGGTTTAGTGGTCACAAACTCCTTTACTTTTTGTTTGTCTGGGAAACTTTTTATCTCTCCTTCTATTTTGAATCACCACCTTGCTGAGTAGAGAATTCTTGGCTGCTTATTTTTCTGACTCAGTACATTGAATATATCCTTCCACTGTTTTCTGGCCTGCCAAGTTTCTGTGGATAGGTTTGCTGGGAACCTGATCTGTCTTCCCTGTTAAGGACTTTTTTTCCCTTGCTGCTTTCATGATTCTCTCCTTGCCTGAGTATTTTGTGAATTTGACTCTGATGTGCCTTGTTGATGGTCGTTTTTTGTTGAATCTAATGGGGGTCCTCTGTGCTTCCTGGATTTTGATGTCTCTGTCTTTCCCCAGGTTAGGAAAGTTTTCCACTATGATTCACTCACATAACCCTTCTACCCCTATGTCTTTCTCTTCCTCTTCTGGGATCCCTATGATTCTCATGTTCCTTTTTAATGAGTCACTGATTTCTCTAGTTCTTAAATCGTGTTCTTTTGCCTTAATCTCCCTCTATTTTTCTGCTTTATTATTCTCCGTAAGTTTGTCCTCTACATCGCTGATTCTCTGTTCTGCCTCATCCATCCTTGCCACTGTGGCATCCATCTGTGATTGCAGCTCAGTTATAGCGTTCTTTATTCCATCCTGACTAGTTTTTACTTCTTTATCTCCCCAGAAAGGATTCTAATCTATTTTTGACTCCAACTAGTATTCTTATTATCATGATTCTAAATTCTGGTTCATACATCTTGCTTGTATCTGTGTTGGTTAAATCCCTGACTGTCGTTTCTTTGTGCTCTTTCTTTTGGGGTGAATTCCTTCGTTTTGTCATTTTGAAGGGAGAAAAGGAATTAATGAGATAAAAAAATTAAAAAAAAGTCAAATTTAAAAAATATATTAAAATTAAAAAATTAAAACATACACACACACAAAATAGAATAAATGATGCTAGATCCTAGGTGTGTTTTGTCTGGGTATTGAAAGTGGTTTGATAGATTATAGAAAAAAGTGGGGCAGGAAGGAAATCGGTTGAGAATATGAAAAAAATGAATACACTGAAGTAGACTAAAATGAAATGATGGGAGTAAAATAGAATTTGAAAACATTTACACAAAAGTAAAGAATATACTAGAAAAAATTAAAGAAAATATTTTTAATAAAAATTGAAAATAAAAATGAATTTTTTCCCTCTCTGTATTCAGGAAAAAGAAAAGAAGTGAAAAAGACAAAAAAAAAAATAAAGAAAATTGAATAGATGGACCTGCTAACAGATTGAAATAGGACTGAAATTACTTCGTTTTCCCCTAGAAGTCAGACTATGAAGCTCTTTATAGTCCAGAAACTAAGCAGGTGGTGAGACTTGTGTTCTTGAAGAGTGAGGTTGGCCCAGTTGGGTGGGGCTTAGTGTAACGGTTCTGTTCTCCACTAGATGGCACTGGTAGCCTACTGGGGTGGAGTGTTGTGGTGCTTATAGGTTGCTATACCCATGCGCGGGAGTGGTAAAAATGGCGTCACCCAGCTACCCAGTCTAGTATCGGAACTCTGTTCTCCCCAATCAGCAATCGCGCATTGTCCTCTGTCTTCAGCTTTTGTCCACACCCTGCTTTTTCACTGTCTGTGACCAACCCCCAAGCAGTACTTCTCTCCTGAGTTTTGTATCAGATGCAGCTGTTTTCCCCGGCCCCTTACTCCTGGACTGTGGCTTTGACCCATTCGGCCCCTCTGTGGGGGGTCTCACTGAGCAATGGCCGAGTGTCAGCTGCACCCAGGAATGCTTGCTGGACCCTGCTGCTGCCGATGCCTCAAGACTGCAGCCAGGTGCCAGCCCGCCCCAGAAAAAGTTTGCAAGATAGTATAGTAGTGGCGTTTCAGGGATTATGGAAAATCACAACACACATCTGGCACCAGGCTTCACCCTTAATGACCTTGTTCCAGCGCCAGTGAATGTGGCCATTCTCTGGGGTCTGCTGGGACCAGGTGGCCTCAACAGTCTCTACCAAATGTCCTTCCAGCAGTGGAACTGGTTCTCCCAGTGTGGCCCAAGAACCTCCCAGACCCCACTCTGCTCCTGGGGATTCGCCCTTCCCACCAGAGCACTGCCAGGTATTGAGCTACGGAGTTGCAGACTCTGCACTCCCCTTGTTTACAGTCATAATGGAATTTAAACCCTCTCCTTTATCCTTTCTCCCTTTTTAGTTTAGTCCCTGTGGCTGTTTCCAATTTTCTACTTTCTCTCCAGTCGCTTTTGGGGAGGGGTGCTTTTCCTGTATTCTCCCCTGTTCCCCCCAGTCTCTGTCCTCTCTCCACCTGCAAAAGTGGCTCCCTGCCTGCCACCAGCTTCTCTCTCCCCAAGTTCACCTCTCCGTGCCACGTACCTGCTGAATTCTGTGGTTCAGGTTGTGCAGATTGTTGTGTTAATCCTCAGATCAGTTTTCTAGGTGTGCAGGATGGTATAGTGTTGGTCTGGCTGTATTTCATGGATGCGAGACACACAAAAAACCTCCATGCTGTTCCACCATCTTGGCTCCACCTCTCTCTGATTGGTTTACAGAACACTCTTCCTTTGTTATTTTAATACTTCATCTCAAATTTTTTCTTCATTAAATGGGAACTTTAAATAAATAATGAATATTACATTTTTGAAAGTAGATTAACCTCATGAAAGTCAAGAAATGTTGGCTTGAGTTTATTCTACTTCTCTTTGCTTTTTTTGTTATGTAGAAGTTAATTTAAAGAAATATTTTTTTGTCCTTTAAACTGTGGCAAGTGCATATTTTAAAATATAAAATACAAAATAGAGTAAACATTAAAAAACAAAAAAATAAAAAAAGAAGTAGTATCACTTGAACATATATAAATATTTCAAGGTATGCTACCTTTGTTAATAAAAATACAAAAACAAATTAGAGTATGCATTATTAAGTACACTTAACAAAAAATGTACAACACAGGGCAAGCATTTAGTTTTCTTGATATTCCTATCAGAAATATGATTCAAACATAATTTCATCTGATTAATTTCAAAATAAGTGGATAAAAAAGAAATATATTTCTTTGTCCTGGCAACATAGGTAATCTTTAATATCCTGACAAGGTAAGCATGATATCAATGAATGCTAAAAATAAAATATTACAACCTATCAGTCCAGGTACCCAATATTTATGTTTTTCTTTCCCTAAGACAGATTCCTAAATGTTTATTAGAAAATTTTTATACTAATATGAAATTTGAAATTTTTTCATGTGTACCTGACACACCAGCTTAAAGGAATTTTGAGAAATCTCATGCAAATGACCAATCCATACCAGGTATCCCCCTGGAACAAGAGCAAGGAAGCTGAAAGAGAAAGAAAAAAAAAGTATATTACAGCTTAATAAAATTAGAAGAAAGGGAATATACTTTTTATTCTGTTCATGTTTTACATATACACTTAAATCTCATGGCCAAAGTCTTTCACACTGTACCACAAGATGCTGTTATGGGAATAATAGAAATTCTTCTCAGAATATGATTCTTTTTCCAGCTTTTTTATCCCATTCCAATTCTGGTGAGATCCTACATTATCATTACTTAAAATATATAATAATATATGAATATACCTTTATAAAAATTCAGGCTATATAAATGTATATAAAAATCTTCTATGAAGATGTAAGAACTAAGTATAGATGCTAAGATAGGTTTATCTTTTCCCATGAATAGCACCCTTTATCTTTCACAATACTTACTGTACTTTTAATTCAAAACCAGGGGCCATGGTTAGGAGACAAGAACATATTTGACTGTATGCAGATTTTTCATGCATATGTTATAGATGATAATTACCTGGGAAAATGCCACAAAATATAGTTTAACACTAATTGAAGGTACTGATCTTCTTAAATCAGAACTAAGTTCTAAAAGAACCTATTGAGATTTAAATAATTTTAACTAATTTAATAGGAACAATAGTTTTATTGTGACTTTACTGTGTCATTGCTTCATTTACGATTTCTATTTGGGGTGGGGGAGAGATAGAGAGATATCTATGAATATGAAGATGAGAAATTGTCAAGGGCCAGAGTATGAAGCCACTATTAGAAGTATGTGATTTGGTCATGTCATACCATTTGGAGTCCCATATTAGAATCCTTAAGGGCCAAGCTATCCTTTATAGATTTTTACACTGGATGTCCATTTGTACTTAGTAAGGACTGCAAGTTGTTATATGGAAATAAGTTGGGGTATAAAAGTCTATCTTCCATAAAGAAAGTTGGTAAAACTAACTTGACCTGCTTCAACCTAATATTTCCCTAGAGCTGACCCTATTATAGATATAAAGGCTCAGAGACAAATTAATTACATCAATACATTTTTGACTGAAAGTAGCATAATCTTTAGTAATCTTTAAGAGCAAAGACACTTTCCCAAAACCTCGTGGCAGACTTCCTTTCAAGTCTTATTGGCCATTACTACATCACACATTCTATCTGAGCCAGTCACCAAATAAAAGGAATTTGACCACCATGATTGTATTCCACCACTTATGATTGGTTACTGAAGCCATCTTCCATGAAAGATGAAGCATTTTCCAAGAAGGTAAACAAAATCTAGATCATATTAATATTGAAGAGGAAGGAGAGGAAGTGGGTAATGACTGTGAGGTAGCTAAACAGCAATAAATATACAAACAAACAAATAAATCATATTTATCTCTTGGTCATTCCAAGGATGCTTTCTGTTTTGTTACTGTTTGAGAAAGCTGAAATTTAAGGATTTATGGTTTAAAAAAACACGGCAATATCTGATGCATTTATGTGTAACTCCTTGACATTTACACCTGCAAATGACTTTTAAAATCTGTGGATTAGAAGGAGTTTAAAGTAAAACCCTATTCTATTGGATTATTGAAATTTCTGAACCCTGAGGGATATACAATCCTACAGACATTTTGGCTTCAAGATTCAGAGGCAAGAGTACACATTATTATATTTCAGAGGCTATATTTCACTAGGATTGCAAAACCCAGTAGCATATTTAAGCTTCATGTTACAGAAAGTAGAACATGTTCAGCCATTTGATCACCTCTGGGATTCTTTCAGGTGTATGCTTCTTATGCAGTAACCTATGAATCCCTTTTGTTGTTCCCAGCTTTAGCCTCTAGGTTTGGGAAGTGTAATAATACACCACAAAGTAAGTTTAGAGTCAGAAGTTCGGGGTTAAATCCTGGTTCTAAAGCTCAACTAGCTGTTAAACTTCTGTAATTCACTTAGATTTTTGGACTTTCAATTGCCTCAAACTACCTGAGATACCTGGTTTTGAAAGAAACTTAAGATGAAACCTTTATCTATATAAAATCTTCTTTCCAAATGCCCCAGGTCTTTATGCCACCTTGCCCAATGATTTTGTCATGCCTAAAGGACTCTCTTGATGAGCTGAGAGGAGGGCTCTCTCTTTTTTCTCTTTCATTCTCTTCTTCTATTCTTTTCTCCACTTTTTGCTATGTCTTTGCCTTGAAAGTGTAGTATATTATATTAATTTTGAAAATTGCTATTCAAAGCACCCTCCAGAATATGTCCTTCTTAAGCTTCGGTGAAGTAGCTCTTTAATTTACTTTTCCCTGTGTTAAAAAAAAATGACAGTATAAAATCACATCCTTTCTTTTCCATCTTCTCTAATAGTTATTTGCCCCAAGGATATAGATGAGAAGCTATTTCCAGAGCCATCTCAATACATAGGAAGAAGCCCTTTGTATTTCTTCTCATCTAAACATTATAAATGCAGCCCTTTTCAGAGTTGCTGACAGTTTCACTTTGAAGGTTCTGCCACCAGAGGGAACTGAAGTTATAAGATTTTACAATGCCTCATAGGTGCTATATATTCCTAATAAAATATAAGTTCCTTAATGAGACTAATGCTATTAAACTTGGAAATTTACACAAAATTTTCTGAGGAATTAATTGTGTTAAATATATCTTACAACTTTATTAGTCATTTTATTCTAAAGAAAGAGATCTCTTTAGTGATTCCTTTATTCACATAGTTTCCTAAGTTTCCGCAGTAATAAAATTCATCCATCAAAAAATTTATAGTGGAAATAATTGAGAGGAATCTTGAAAAAAATAGAGATCTCACAGGAATGATAAAATTATAGTATAATCCTCAATAGAAAGTGGGAAACTGATTAATTTTTAAAATATTCATTCCAGACTTAAATTGAGAGCTCTAACTCTGTTTCATATTAGAGTGAATAAGTTATATAGTACATAAAACTTGCTGAGAATGTGACTGGCTTAAATGATACTGCCACAGATCTGTTGAAGATATGTACATTGGTACATGGCAGACATTCTGATTCAGTGTAGCAATAAAAACAAACCTGCTTTTCCTAAAAGTTTATTTTACCCAAGATACTTTTGAAAGACTTCTACAGAGAAATGGTTCACATGTAAGTCTGCAGTGATGACTCAGCAATCATTTTTATCTTCTATTATTTGGTACTGGAAACTTTGCTCTCTTTTATATTTCAGTGGGGTTTTTGTTTGTTTTTTGTTGTTTTGTTTTGTTTTTGTTGTTGCTGTTTTGTTTTTTAATGTATAATACCGGCATGAAGCAGGACGCAAGGAAAAAATATGAAGATCACTTTTCAGATATCGAAGCAAACTAAAGCTGTAGCATTAAAGACAGATTTTTCCCCCTTTATTTTACAAGTCTCCCTCAGTGTACCTCCTGGTGTGGTCTCAGGATCACCTGCAGCAACCTCACCTGGGGCGGCTGTTCACTATGTAAATTTCTAGCTTCAACTCTACATTTACTGACTCTGCATAATGCACAAGCAGCCCTCAGGTTCTCATGCACACTAAGGTGTAAGAACCATTATTCTGGAAGACATATATAGTTCCTGATTATTTAACTTCTTGAACTCTTATCCGTCCCTAGTTCTTGGCTATGATAATTTTCCTGGTCAGCACACTGACTTCTTTAGCTCACACGCTTCATTGTCTGCTTTGTCATCTTGATATGGATAGCTCCCAAGTGTACATTTCTAAACAGATGTGTCACCTATTTGGAACCTCATTGAAGGCCTGTTTTCTTGGAAATTCATTCTGCATCCAAGCCTTATTTTCATTCTTCACTGTGTTTCTTGTGTCACCTTGCAGCATCATTAATTGTGTGAAGGAAAATTATATTGTTGCAGCAGCTTCGCCACAAATCTGCCTACTCCTTTACCCTCCTAAACTTTCTGTATAGGAAACCTTCCTAAAATATGTCCCTCATTGGTTATTTCCCTTTACATAAATTTCCTGATGCCTCTTACAACTTAGATTCCATCGTTCATATGTAGGTATTTTTATATCTTACAACTTAGATTCCATTGTTCATATGTAGGTATCTTTATATCTTTTATAGTTCTCCCAAGACACGATCTCAACCCCATGACTTGATTTTTACCTTATTCTTCCAACCAACATACTTTTCTTTCTCCTCATTTATCTCCTCATGTTTTCCCCTCTCATTCTACTTTACAAACATTTGATCATTATCTCCGAAAGGACTAGATTAATTCCCAGTGACCTCAGAAGTGTCTTCCAGGATCCTCTCTCTTAGGTCAGTATTTAAATGTTCACAGGTATCTCTCTCTCCCTCTCTCTCTCTTTCTCTATCTTACTTATATCTTACTAACTGTGCTTTAAAAGCAGAGATTAAGACTTATTCTGTTTTTGAACATCTACATCATGTAGCCATGTACTTAAGACTATCAAAATTCCTCAAAACTGGCTGATAATTAAAGCTATGCTAAAAAAAAAATTGATCACCATTTCCTAAATTCCTATATATTCCATATTACAGATGGAACTGTATCCATCTAATGCCATCATTTTCATTATGATTCCTATAGTATTTATTTGATACCAGTGATATATGTCCGGTGCTCTCTAATAAATTTAAATCAGTACCTTCTAAGGCTTCCTCATTAAAATTCAGTGCTGGGACTAATTAAATTAAGCCCCAACCACTGTAAATTTGGTATTACAGTCAATGCCACTTTCATGTAATTCAGACTGAAGAGGTTGAGAGATTGAATTTAACTGCCCTGAGACAAAAGGTGGAAGGACTTTTACATGCTGGAGTAAATTAATAGAAAAGTACTAGAGGATGTCAGGGGGTAGGTTGTTCAATGTGATTTGGCCATCTGTGTTTGCTAATTGTCACTTTTTTAAAATTTTTTAAATTTTATTTTTGAGAGAGAGATAGAGTGTAACTAGGAGAGGGGCAGAGAGAGAGGGAGACACAGAATCTGGAGCAGGCTCCAGGCCTGGGCTGTCAGCACAGAGCTCTACATGGGGCTCAAACTTACAGACTGTGAAATCATGACCTGGGCTGAAGTTAGAAGCTTAAGAGCCACCCAGGCACCCCATTAATTGTCACTTCTTGAAGTTAGATTTCTCTTTTTCCACAGAGACTGGGAGACAGGGCAATATCCCCTTCTATGATTATATTTCAAAAGGACACTAGTTCCTTGAGAGTTTCTGGGTTGTTGAAAATTTGCATCTCAAAGAAGAAAAAGACTTTACAACTGCAAGTTTTCTAAAGTAAATGCTCTAAGAAAAGGCATGTCAGGTAACTATAATCAGGAAGAAACCTGTCTAAAGTTTACTTAAGGTGAGAGAAACATTAAAGCAGTCTTGGTGAATACCCATTGTTAAATATTTGAAGTACCAGACTGTGAGCCACTTACGGGCAGTATTTCTTATCTAACTTTTCCTTTTATCGTTATAGTGCATCATTCTCTTATATACATTTTAGATGTTCAATAAACGTGTTGAAAAAATTAAAGAATGAATGCTATAGTTTCAGCTAAACTGCTGGATATCAATAATAATTGAAGGAAATATTTTTTTTTTATGTAGCAAAAGTAATTCCTGTTTGTAACTATGTCATTTTGTGTTTAGATGCCCTATGAGCCATGACAGTAATTCCTAACTTGGTTTATCATGGAAAACTGTGTGGTTAAATTACTTCTCTGTGCAGGAAGAGATGTTGTTCCATGTTCAGATAAGTTTGGAAAATGCTTCTCTTGGAGTTTCACTATAGTAGTACTTTATGTCTTAGAGAAGTCTTGAAAAGCTGGGTTATTTTATAGTAAACTTTATTCTCTAGGTTTTTTTTTCATGTAAACAACAACAACTGAATTGCCATGGTTCTGTGTTCTAAACAAAACAATTTGGGAAATGAAGAATTTAATTAAAATTCTTTCTTCTATGATGAACTTGTGACGAAACTTATGGAGCACTTAGTCTGCATTTTACTGAGTGCTCTGAATTGTTACATTTCATCATTACTAATATGATTAGTATTTGCCTTCTTTAATGAGGAAAATGAGGTTTACAGTGTTGAAACAAATAACTCAGTTTACACAGTATTAGGCAGCAGAACTGGGATTCAAACTCTAGTGTACCATGTGAAACTCTTACACATTATGTACTGGTATTCAAAACTATGGTCCCCAGACAAACAGTATTAGCATCATCTAGAAACCTGTTAGAAAATCTTAGGCCATACTCTACTGAATCAGAAACTCTGGGGCCCCTGGGTGTCTCAGTCTGTTGACCATCTGAGTCTTAATTTTTGACTCAAGTCATGATCCCAGGGTACTGGGATGGAGCCCCATGTCACACTGAGCATCAAGCCTGCTTAAGATTCTCTCTCTCCCTTTGCCCTTCCCCCCACTCATTCTCACTCTCTCTCTCTCTCTCAAATAAAAAAAAAAAAACAAAAACAGTTAAAGAAAGAAAGAAAGAAAGAAAGAAAGAAAGAAAGAAAGAAAGAAAGAAACTCTGACGTTGGCACCAGTAATCTGTTTTTAACAAGCACCTGGGGCGCCTGGGTGGCTCAGTCAGTTAAGTGTCTGACTTTGGCTCAGGTCATGATCTCACAGTTGTTTGGTTCAAGCCCCACATAAGGGTCTGTGCTAGACAGCTCAGAGCCTGAAGCCTGCTTCAGATTCTGTGTCTCCCTCTCTCTCTCTCTCTCTGCCCCCTCCTGCTCCCCTCTGTCTCTCTCTCTCTCAAAAAAAAATAAACATTAAAAAAAATTTAAAAAGGGGCGCCTGGGTGGCTCAGTCAGTTAAGTGTCTGACTTCAGCTCAGGCCATGATCTTGCAGTCTGTGGGTTCAAGCCTTGAGTCGGGCTCTGCGCTGACAGCTCAGAGCCTGGAGCCTGTTTTAGATTCTGTGTCTCCCTCTCTTTCTGCCCCTCCCCTGCTCACGCTTTGTCTGTCTGTCTGTCTGTCTGTCTCTCTCTCTCAAAAATAAAATAAACATTAAAATTAAAAAAAAAATGAAAGGTATGCTACCTTTACAAAAATTAACAAAGAAAAGCACTACAGGTAGCATTACCAGATAAAATGGAGAATGTCCAGTTAAATTTGAATGTCATATAAACCTATTGCAAGCATGGGACATGCGTATACTAAAAACGTTATTCGTTATTTGTGTGACATTCAAATTGAACTGTATTTTCCTGTGTGTCCTGTATTTTTATTGACTAAATCTAGTAAACCTACTGCCAAGTAACTCTCATGTGCACTAAAGGTTAAAAACCATTGCACCTCAGGATTATGACTTTTGTTGACTCTTATGTTCAATAGGTTGAACCAGGGGAACTTTTTAAAAATGAGCAGTCGTTTACTAGCATCACCATTTTCCTAAGAGCAGATAGTGATAAACAACAGAGCACATTTCCTAAGAGAAATAGGTTTCAAAATGCCCAATAGAGCACTGCACAGAGGAACAATAATGGCGTGTCTGATTGCAGGCCATAGGGAAAAGCAGGAATTTGGGGGCAAGGAGAGAAACTGAGTCATGCTATAATAAAAATTTTGTTTTTCTCCCATAAAATGGAAAAAAAAACCCCACCATTTATTGCGTGTATTCTGAAAGGGGTAAAAGGCTTTAGAAAACAACTCTGAACAAAATGACCAGGTTTAAGTTGATAGATGAAAATCCACTTCAACTGCACTCTTTACTTTGCTACCATTCATTTTTTAATCATTCTTGAAATAAGTTGCACAAAACCCCCGAGAGCAAGAGAAACTTTATACATTTATATCCTGCTTATTCCCTCTTGAATCTTTTTAGAAAAAAACAAACCTGTCTCCAGGCTGAGAAAATAATTTCCCAGCATATGGGGAACATCAGACAGATATAATAAGGCTACCTCCACAATCCGAATTAGTGATTCAGTGATAATTTTATTGGGTAAATGTCTCTGAAAGGGATAGTTCAGGGCTCAAAACTTCCTTTTTAGTGTATCATCTCAAACCCAATTTAAAAACAAAACAACAAAACAAAGAGACATCGCTCTATATGAGTCTTTTGTCTTGATATGACTATTTAATTTTTCCTAGGAAAAGAGAGATTTGTTGAACTGAATTCAGCCAGAAACATATTTGCTGAATTGACTTGCCTGAGTTAAGTATCACAGGAAAAGCTGTTACTTAGTATTTTATCAACCTTGAAAACTCTAGATATTTAGAAAGACAACTTTAGTCTAAAGGCCAGCACACTGCAGGAATAGAATTATGCCAGAATTAGTGCTAGTTAATATCTTTCTTGCTGTTCAGTAAAGGAAAATCATACGGATCTATATATTTCTTATATATTATCATTACTCAATAAAAGCAGTGGTTTTCAGGGACTAGTATAAGGGAGAGAAGCAGGAAGAGACTGAATTAATTCTTAATTAGCCAGATCATGTGTCTCAACCAAATGTCTATATTTTGCTTAAGTAATAGTGTCCTGTGGTATTAGATTAACCTGGATCTTTACTTAAAGTTATAGGAAACCTACAAATTACTTACAAACATAAAATGTATTTTAATTTAAAATTATTTCTCACAAATCATAACCTTAATTTGATATTGTTATTAGAGGGGATTCAGTGGATTGCGTTGCTTCTGATTTGAACGTAATATTATAATTAATAAAATCCTAGTCACTGATATTAAATGGATGCAAGTTCAGTGAACTAATTAAGTATTAAAGCAGAAAATCTTTATTGTGGCATTAAATCAGTCCATAGTTTCAGTATTCATTATGCTAAGCACTCTAGTAATTAAAGAGCACTTAAATGAAACACATGCAGATAAATTAAAAATGAATTTCATAAGCTAAAGCTTGTAATGTGTATGTATATATATATATATATATATATATATATATTTCATTAAAGGTTGTGCAATTTGGTTGCTGTATAGTTTAATACAGAAATTACTAGTGCCACCTATTGGTCAAAGAGTAGAACTCCAAAGCTGTTTAATACTGGTAATCAGAAATTTCAATAGAAATAATGGGTTTCATAAAGTGAATTCATGAGTGTTATTCCTTAGTGTTTAAATTACACATAAGTTTTTAATACATATGTTTCAAATTATTTATAAAATGACTGTTAAAATATTTGCTAACTCTAAAATCTAGGAATAATGATTCATAACAGTGATGTTCGCACATGTAGTTTGAAACCACCACTCAATTAGTATATTTTTATTTAAATTACCATGAAGTAAGTCTAGAAATTTTAACCCATTGTGATTCTCATTAGAATGTTCTGGAGAACTTAAAAAGATTTTTTTCAAAGCCATGACCCCACCTCAAACCAATTAAATCATAATTTTTTGAGTGTGTGTGTGGGGCGGGGGTTGCTGGGTGGAGGATTTGAGGAGGGGGGCAGCAATCAGTATTTTTTGGAAGTACCCTAGATGATTCTAACATGAATCCAACGTTGTGAATCACTGTCTGAAACTAACAACTTAATTTAGAAGTCTGGTTTCTCATCAATAAAATGGGGGAGGGGTGGTGACATGACAGCCTTGAAGATCTCTTTTGCCTCTATTATTCATCAGTCTTCACAGTGAAGTCACTCATACTATAACATCCACATTATTATTTTTTCCATTCTTTATAATCTCTAGCATAGGAAAATAAATCACCCACATTAAAACAAATCTTTGTCATAAAAAAAAAACACATTGAATTGTTTTTACAAGGTTTTGTGAACTAAACTGGCTTCCTGAAACCTTAACTATGTTGTTGAAAGGTTGCCATCCAAGGCTTTGTAAAGGCAAGGAAACAAGGCAGGCTGATTCCAATTATTTAGTATGTGTCAGAGGTGCCAGATTTACAGCTTCAGAGGCTTAAGTCCATTACCCACTGAACGATTTACTAATGGAGTTCTATGGTGCCTCATTCACCAAATGCTAGACATAAAATGATGATATAAAACATGGTCCCTAGACTTGAGAATCTGACAGCCCATGAGGGGAGATGAACTTGACGTATATGTAATGGCACAGAATGCTATATAATTGAGTTTTCTTCAATGTGTAGAATTGTCAATATGTGGTGTCAGAGTTCAGGGTTACTTTAATCAAGGGGCCTCCGGAAGAAAATTACAAATGATTAGCACAGAGGTGTTTGGTGAGACTGATCAGCATTATGAGGGAGAAATTCCAGAAACCGGAATCACAGAGAACTAGGCGTTAGGATATGTGAAGACACAGAGGGAGTGATTAAAGAAACAGAGGAATCGTTAGAAGAGGATGGATAAAACAAACATCAAGTTAGGTTAGTATTATGGAGACAAATAAAGGAAGAGCAGTTTTAAGAAACAGTGGCATGCCAATGATGTGACAAGTAGTTGAAATGTAGGGGAAATGGTACAAAGGACACAGATGAGAAAGGAAATAAGAGTAGAACTTTCTAGAAAAATATAAAATGCATAGAATGATGATACATGAGCCTATAATGCTTTTTTTTTTTCAGAGGAAAAATTATATGATTCTCCCTAGATCATTCAGTTAATGGCATAGTGCCTGGCACATGTCATAGACAAATGTCAAATAAAAATGTGTATGTATATAGGCTTCATGAATAATATTTGCAACAATTCTTCCAAAAATTTTCTCTATGGGATTCTGTCTTATTCATCTTTGTATCCGTATGGTTCCCAGAAGGTACATGGGTAATCAATACGTACTGAAATATTAAATGATTGAGAAAACTTGTAATCATAACTGATGATCACAGATTGCTTCAGTCTCTGCCAACAGTACAGTCTCTTGAACAACTTCTCTCAGTTAGGAAATTGATCAGCTAAATGAAATCTAACACATTAGAATCAATATACAAAACACCAAATGCATTTTCACGTACATGCGTTAAGTATTATCAGTTTTGTACTCCACCTTATTAATTTTCATTTGTAAAGATGATGAGCTTGAATATATTTTGCATTTTTTATTATTCTTATTATCTTTTCAATCATTAAACATTTACTGTGTGTTAGTATGTCTGAAAACATCAGCGTCGCAGACTAGAGGAACTGAGAACCACAAACCTTGCTCCTGAGGAGTGCATACTTAGCCTGGCATCAGAGTCAGACATTTCAGAGTCTTCTATCCTGATATTTGGAGCAGTCTGTATTTCATCAAAATGTGAGAAATAAGTAGCTATATGAGAATCCAATTCTGTTATGCATCCATAATAATTCTTAGTTATTGCTCTTTTATTTTGAAAGTTAGTTCCACTAGGAATTGAGTCACTCCATTAAATGACTTTCAAATGTGGATTGCTAAGTGATCATTTCTATCTTGGTAGGACTTCAATTAAGCTCTTCTGAAAAAAGCAGAAGGAATTGCTACCAATGCCTCACTTCGGCATATTTACCTTCTGCTTTCTTGTGTTGTAAATTTTGTTCCCAGCTGGGGATTTAGCTTCCAATAAGATGTTATTAAAATTTACTTTTCTTCCTTCTCTTATCAACTCCAACATTTCCCTTGATTGTAGGAATGATGTGGGTAGAGCATTTTTGAAAACAATGTGAACCATGTCTAAGTGCTTTTTAAAACAAGGCATTATTTCATATGTGGTTGAAACTCTCGGGGAGCTGACAGAAGAAATAAAGACGTTCCACTGCCACCATCTAACCTGTGCCTTGTGTCACAGAGTTGAGATGGAGGCCAAAGGAGAGACCCCCTGTGAAATTATTTTTTCTTTTTGCAAAAGTGTTGCCAGTGTAAAATCTCCTGCCAGAAATAACCTCACAATTAGGCCATGCACGAATGCAGAGGCCCAAATAGGTGGTAAATACTGAGCCAGGCCACTAAGATTAAAGGTAACACAGAGATAATCTTAAAGAATCTAAGGTGTTTCTACCACACCCGAGTTCTGGGGTTTCGATTTGAAATCTAAAAAATCCCCTAACTAGGGGCACCTGGGTGGCCCAGTGGGTTGAGTATTGGGCTCTTGATTTTGGCTCAGGTCAGATGCCAGAGTTGTGGGATTGAGCCCCATTTGGGGCTCTGTGCTGAGTGTGGAGCCTGCTTAAGATTCTCTCTCTCTCTCTCTCTCTCTCTCTCTCTCTCTCTCTCTCTCTCTCTCTCCCCCTCCCTCCCTCCCTGCCTTTGTCTCTCTCCCATGCTAATACTCTCTAAAATAAAATAAATTTTAAAAAATCATAAAATCTCCAAATTAGAAAATAATTTCAGTATCATATCCCTGTGATGGTGGGATGTGCAATATGGCTTTAAGGGCAGACTCACTTTGGAAGATGCCGAAGATTAATATTTTTGGTGGTCAGAAGACCATATATCTACAAAAGACAGCTAAGAAAAAGTACGCAGTTTCTTAATTACTTTGCCAATGCCCTCAGCCTTTTAAACTAGAAGGATATTAAACTGTATTAATGCTATATACTATATTTATGACACTGGTCAGTGTGTAAACCTGAATTTTTACTATTGTTTTGCTTTTTTTTTTCCTGTTGTTGTTTCCTTACATGGTGTATCCAGATATAATCAATTTTGATTATCTGTGTAGATGAAAATCCTGGCTCAACTCAGGTAACTACAAAACAGTATTACAAACCATCAGCAACATTGACAGGCACTCATTTTAAGTTTTTGTTTTTGACTAACGAGATAGGGGAACCCAGGGACAGCACACTTGGCAGTCTCCTACCTCCCTTTCTCTCATTGTGTAGCCAGCAAACAGCTTAGGTTTTGCTGCTGAGTACAGTTCTGCAGTGTGCTCTGTACAAAGGCGCCATGTCAGTGGGCAAGTTGCTGCAGCAGAAAGACACCTGTTTCAACTGCACGCACGCTGAGACAGCCAGTCTCTAGTTTGTGTGAAGGCCTCCCATTGATGGGCCATAAGCCCTCATCATAGTTTTCTTGCCCATCGTGGAGTACTTTTTAAAAGGAGTACTTGCAGGCCCTAAAGAAAAATATTCTAATATCATATAGAAGACTCCTCTAATGATGGAGGACAATGAGTTAAATTCTTAGATGACTTTTTCTTCCCAGTCATTTCAAATTATATCACCTGGACATCTGCCTATTTTAGCTATTCACATCCAACCTCCTTCCACATTCCTTAGAGGAGCAATTAGCTGAGAGAACAGAGAAGTGCTCTCATTTAACTGCTCAGTAATCAGATAATCTTCTTTGAGTAATCAGAAGTTGGTTATAAAATAATTTGGGAACAAATGACACTGTGATGGTTTGGAAAATCAGGGTATCTTTAGCTCATGATAAATTTAGCTCCCACAGTATCTGATATCAGCAAGAAGTCACGCCTGTAAATATATGAAGACTTTCAAAAAGGGGTGGAGGATACAGGGGAGATGAGCAGGGAGGGGATATGATATTTAAGTCACTAAGCCCATGTTCCAGTGGGTACTATCTGGCTCAGGATTGTGGCTCCTGAAACGGTCTAAGGACAAACAGCATTTATTCATGTCATCCATCCCCTGATTCTGGAGATGCATCATCTAATTACTATGTATATACTTGTAGTGAAAGAGAAAGTTAGAGGTTTTTTGTGTTAATAAAAGATTTGCAAATAAGTAATAAAAACAATTATTCTTAACTTTCTAGTTTAAATTCTCATTAGGGTTATTAATAAGTAAAATTGCCATACAATTTTGGAGTTAGCTTACAAAACAGGACATAATAGAAAATAAACCCAAACAAGAATGAAATTAGTTAAAAAAAAAAGCAAAATACAGCTGTTAATAGATCCCAGGTTAGTATTTTAGGAAGTTTAAGTAAATTGAATTCTCAGTGTGCAGTTATCTCCATTTTAATGTCTGCCTTCCTCCATCACCCTGCACCTCATGACTCACCTCTCAAGCATCATCAGAACTTTTTTTTAATTTTTAAAAATCAAATTCAAAACTTAACCCACAACATTAAATAATGTTAAGTACTTTTAAAATACCATGCAAAACGATAGTCTTGTATTCTTAGGGGACATATATACATACATACTTACACAAATACATACACATGTTATAGAATATAAAAAAGTATATTCATAGTTTAAGTGCATGTACATGTGGACACTCAAACACACAAACACTGAAAAAGTACTTGAAATAAATTCAATTCACCAAATGTTAACAGAGATTTTGTATGGATCCCAAGCAGAATTGAAGGGGTACTCTACTGTCTAGACCTGATAAGCCAAGATATAAATTTTTGACTGTGCCACCCATTAATTGTTTTTTTTTTAGTAATATCACTCAGATATTGATAAGGCAATTTATTTTGCTATAATGAGAAATCAAAAGTACATTATATTCCCTAACCTTTATTTTTTACTTTAAGAAAGCAAATTATAAACCGTGCATTTAAAAATAACTTATGTAGGGGCGCCTGGGTGGCTCAGTCGGTCTCGTGTCCGACTTCAGCTCAGGTCATGATCTCACGGTTCATGAGTTCCAGCCCCACGTCAGGTTCTGTGCTGACAGCATAGAGCCTGGAGCCTGCTTTGAATTCTGTGTCTCCCTTTCTCTCTGCTCCTCCCCCGCTCATGCTCTCTCTCTCTCTCCTACAAAAATAAATAAAAAAAATTTAAAAATTAAAAAAAAATAACTTATGTATTAAATTGCAGCTTTTTCTGATTCAGGTATGGGAAAATTATATATTTAAGTGTATTTATTTAACATACGGATTTTACTTTAACAGCTGTTAGAGATGACACTACTTTATCATATACATTTGGAAGATTTTTTTCAATCATCACACTTTGTGGTTTGCATGCATTCACGCCCGCTATATTTTAAAGCTGTAGGTGAAACTAATGAATCCTTTAAAAAGCCTTTAAAAGGGAAAAGATATGGATGTAAAAGTCAGCATTTCCTTGGAATTCCAGCTCCAAACTCATGTGAGATACTCTTCAGCAAATAATGGATGTTTGTTACCAAAAGAGGACATTATTATTGGATGCATTAGTTCACACTATGGAAACCAGATTTCTGAAAGGAAAAATGCATAATAACAATTTCACATACTAACCCATCTTGAAAGGAAAATAAAACTTCATGACTTAACTGTGCCAAAAGTGATCATCTGTAGTGCCCAGAGGCATCTGAATTTAATTCTGAGAGTAGTATAAGTGGGAGGTATGTATCATTTTTGTGTTGTTTTTGGGTAGAAGTGCTCAAATCAAATTCATTCAATTCTTATCAATTCATTCTAGGTCCTAGTCTGTATGACCCTTTTCAACATATTCTACTATTATACATTGTGCTTTCTAAATAAAAACTGATGCTTTGGTTTAAACTCTCACCCCATACTGCCTCTATTGAGGTGTTTTAGATATTTTAGCTTTGGGAAAATTGGATGCTTTCTTCCATTAATATCATGAGTCTCATTCTACTCAACCGGAACATGCCCAGGTCCTTATTTTAGGGATCCCAAATCCCAGTGATTTGGGCAAATCTAATACAATAACTGTTAATTCAGTTAGAAACATCTAGGTGATAGCATAATCATCTGGAAATATAACCTTTATAATTGGCATGAGAGTATGAATGATTCCTAGTCCTGAAAATGGTCCAGCATCTTTATCTGAGACCACCCCAGGCAGTGACTTACTGGACTTTAATGTCCTTCAATTTCCACATCTGCGTTTTACTTCTCTGCCAGAGCCCTATAGTGGTTGACCTGCTGTCTTGATTTAATCTGGCATTATTTTTTAAAAATTTCTAAACTTTCTTTTTTCTTATTTTAGAAAGAACAAAGATTCTGTCTCTGAATCATTGTGTAAAAGAATACCATCCCATAGTTTCCTATTTTTTTACATAATTGTTTCATATTTTTCAAATCTAATGGAAATTAGATAAGTATTACGTTCATACATTCAGTAGTGCTTGCAACACTTTACATTGAGTGCCAGCCATAGATCTCATTAACATGCTGATGGCTGCCTCTGGCATGTAACTGCCTGGTTAGTCCATGGAAACTTTACTGTTCATTTGTGCATTACTTTGGAAAATTTTTTCAACATTAGAACAATCCCACTCAGGATTCTAATGAACAAAATAAATAGGCCATGACAAAGAACGTTAGAATACAGGTTTAGTTTTCTTCTACTAGTATTCATGAGACATAGGTATTTAAAAGGAAACATAGTAATGAAAATTTCATAAGCTTATAGAAAAGTGAAGTTTTAAAGGCATAATAAAGTAGAATGGAAAGAAAAAATATCAGAGAAAGATCTCAGGAATAATTTGAGAAGTATTGATGTCTATGGGAATGTATTTGAAGTAGTTCCTAGCACAATTCAGAAGAATAAGTGAGTGCTAAGAAACCAGCCAGGCAATCCATGTTCTAGTTTCCTGATCTCTCCCTTGAATCTCTGTGGAAAGTTGCATGAATCTTGGGCCTCCTTGGCCTTTACTTTCTTCATTTGTAAATTAAAGGAGCTGAACTAAATGCTCTCTACCATCTCTTTGAGCACTGACTTTCCATTGTATTTATGGAATACTCTCTAGATTAACCTGCGAGTTTAGCCTTTAGATATTAAAACATGTTACAACACATCTGTGGTAATTAAAGCGGTATAGCACTGGTACAAGAATAGAGGGTTAGTGGAAAAGAATAGAAGAACAAGAAATAGACTTATGAGGATTAAGTATGTGATTAAGATGTAATTTTTGTTCATTGAGATAGGCTGGACAATAAAGTGTGTTGGAACAACTATCTAACCATTTATAGAGGCATGAAGCTGTATGTTTATCATACTCCTTACATAAAAGTGAATTATAAGTGGACTAAAGTTTTAAACATAAAAAAGAAGAGAAGGGAAGGAAGAAATAGTGAATAATGTTAAAAAAAAACTTTAAAAAATATTTGTAGTAGGATGGCCTTTGAACATATCTCAATAAATTCAGAAGCTATAAGGGAAAACATGGGTATAGCTTATATATATATACAAATGAAATAGAGTTGAAAATACCATAAGTAAATCAAAGGACAAACAGTAAACTGGGGAAGCTGTTTGCAAATCATGTGATAGAGAATTAATTACTTTTATACAAAGAGTTCTCAGAAATCAATAGCAAAAGATGAACAACCCCCCAAAAAATGGTCAAATGACATGAGCAGACAGTTTCAGAAAGAGCAAAATAAAAATGAACATTTGGCAAGTTTCTCAGCCTTACTCCTATAGATTAACATCAAGATTTAAAAAATTGAAATGTTTAATAGGACCCATTGTTGGAAGAAAAAGGTATTCTCATATACTTTTGATGACAGCCTTTTCTTTTTTTGAAGGACAATTTAGCAACAGCTATCAAATTCTTAAATGCAAATACTTTCAGCTCCAGTATTCCATTTCACAGTGTTTATCCTATAGTCAACCTGCCATACTCTACGTATGCATGGTGCTATTTGTGTTATTAAATTTATGTTTTTGTTAACTTTTTAAATTTGTAGAATAACATTTTTTTAACACAACATGAGCTATTTAGCTTGCCTCAATGCAGGAAATTTTTTAAATTTTATATTATTTTAACTTCTATTATAAATATCTTTACCATGATTGGTAAATATTAATAGTTTTAAATAGTGATACAATTTCACAGAAAATATGACAGTGTCCTAAAGTACCTTTCTAAAGAGGTTGTGGAAAGAGTGATGGTATGGCTAAAATATACTGAAGAAAAACTCATGTTTATCTTCTGTCTTAAATTGAAAATAGTAGTTAAAACATAGTAATACGTATCTTTTGGAAAAATAATATAAGCTCATATAACAAAAATGACAGTCCCTGGAGTTTCTGTAAATTGTATGCTTCACTTATTCTACCAATGCCCTAAATAATTCTTCTGTTTTAGATAAAAGCAGATTGATATCTTGTATTTTTTCATGCAGAACTCAGTGCTTTTTATTTTATGAATTTTTTCCCACCAAAGTGCCTCAAGATATGTTGGTTATTTTAACAGTGGCATGATAAACAGTATCATTTACACAAATCCTGAGCTATTCAGAAAGTAGATTCCTTATTAACATGCTTGCTAACTCCATTAGAAAGTGCCACAGTACTTGTAACTATCCTTTTGATTGTTCCTTAGTAATTGAAAATTTTCTTTATAGGTTTCTTAAGAGTAAGAATTTGAGTTTTTTTCTAATAGAGGAAAACATTTTCTAAGTTCACAGACTCCTTATGGTCAAAAAACCCCCACATGAAATAGACAGGTTTGTTGCTTACTTTTTTCCTTTCTGTTCCTTCCACCCAAGACTGACTAAGGGCCACAGAAGGTATGGTATGCATAGTACAGTTTGAGGTAAAATACCAGGCACAGAGGAAAGAGTCACTATATCTGTCTCAAATTAGTTTTTGGAACCATAGATTTAGGAAATAAGGTATGAAAATTGAACTCTAGCTATTAAGTGATTTTTCTATTACCTAATATAGAATTATTCTTGTCTTTTTGAGGAGTATTCTTTAATTTTTTCATGCAAATTCCAAAAATGACAATTTTAGAAGATACTGTTTTAGGTTATAGACTTCAAGATCATCGGTTAATATTTCAAAACCAGAGGCAATAAGTCAGAGACCATATACTCTCCCTTAAAAAAAAAGGACTAGAATTGGATAAAACTGCTTTTGCCGCATTCTGGAAGTATGAACCTCAGTTTTCTGGGAGATTAATTTTTAGCCCATTGATTCCTGAGTTAATTCTCCATGGTTTCACCAACTCATAACCCACTTGTCTGAGATTTGGCTCTTCATACTTGGCTGTTTTTATCAACATGCCTATATTCTACATACACTACTTTTGAAAGTATATATGAAACAGCTAGTTCAGATTAGGTATTAAAATTTTATCCATAAGCAATTCAAACTTTAGAAAAACCTTTTAACAACCTGAATACAATGAAAGTAAAATTTCCCTATTGCTTTTAATGTTTGGAGTATACCTTTTTTTGTTGTTGTATGTGTGTATCTGTGTGTTTGTTGATCTTGGGCTTCTCAATTATTTTTGTGCTTGCATTTTTAAATAAAACTTAATTGAACTGTAGATTTTTAATTAGAGTTTTGCTCCCAAAGGACATGATGCAGAATGGAAAATATTTTTGAATATCTGGTACTTAGTATAAAATATTCTTCTTAATCTTAAAAGAAACATTTTTTTCCTCTGAAATGAATGTACTCAAAAAATAGAAATAATTGGAATTCAATACCAGTTGCTGTGTTATATTCTCTTAATTGCCAAAATAAAGAAAAAAAGGCATATTTACTGTAAAAACAGGACCATTCAACAACACTGAGACCATGACTAATCTCTGGAGAATAAAAAAATATCTATTGCTTTAGATTAGACTAAATTCTTTTTGTTCCCATAATATCCATGTACCATAAAAATGTGCTTACATAACTAATAAAAGCATTTATCTGCAGATAAAGCATATTAGTAATAGAAACCATAAAGTAATATTTAAAGTTATATTAATTAAATATCATTACTGTAATTAGTCTAAGAATTGAAAATGAAGTGATATTTAATATTCTCACTCATTTGTTAAATTTATGAAAGGTATCATCAAAGAAGAATGTGCTTGTCACCTTACTTTATGCCTCAAAACAACCTAAGAGGAGTGGTTAAATTACAAATTTCATAAAGATAATACTGTTTATTGATATAACTTTATAAAAAGAAATAATTTCAAGCTAGAAAAGAGTGATGACTCCTGATTCATTTGGTGGTTTATTTTGTTGTGCTTTGTATTGGTTTTGAACAGTAATGTTCTTTGATGCTGCTAGAACAAAAAATTCCCTATCCTGTTCCTTGCATCCCTGCACTCACATAACACTGCATTTCTGATAGTACTGGGAAGGCGGGGAAATAAATCTTCAACAACTGAACATACTTCTCCCCAAGAATAAAAGCAAACTAAAACAATTTCAAAATATGAAGAATGATACTGACTTAGTTCTTCGTAAATTTTCCAAAATCAAAAATGTAATTGCATAACACAGAATCTGCCAAGCAGCCTATATTAGTTACCTTTTTTAAAAAATTTTTTAATGTTTATTTTTTTTTTAATTTTTTTCAACGTTTTTTATTTATTTTTGGGACAGAGAGAGACAGAGCATGAACGGGGGAGGGGCAGAGAGAGAGGGAGACACAGAATCGGAAACAGGCTCCAGGCTCTGAGCCATCAGCCCAGAGCCTGACGCAGGGCTCGAACTCACGGACCGCGAGATCGTGACCTGGCTGAAGTAGGACGCTTAACCGACTGCGCCACCCAGGCACCCCAATGTTTATTTATTTTTGAGAGTGGGAGAGAGAGAGTGAGTAGGGGCGGGAGGGGGGGGGGTCAGAGAGAGAGGAGGAAACACATAATCCAAAGCAGGCTCCAAGACTCCCAGCTGTCAGCACAGAGCCTGACGCAGGGCTTGAACTCACGAACTGTGAGATCATGACCTGAGCTGAAGTTGGACACTTAACCCACTGAGCCACCCAGGCACCCCATTAGTTTATTTTTTAAAGGAAGCATTAAAAGAAAGTAACAAAAGGGATAAGATACACCAAACCATTATCTTCTCACTAGAGTAACATAGAACTGTGAGTATATACGTGAGAAGGGATACAGAGAAGTTATGAAGATAACAGACATGAATAAAGATAGGAAAAGAGAGCTATGAGGACAAAGTCGAAGAAAATGTAATTGTAGAAGAGAAAGCACAGGGACAATTTAATAATGCCTTTCAAGTCTATAAGAGGCTATTCAATAGACCTGCTGACCGGCTGTTCCTAATCTTCCTTGAAATCATAAGTTAGAAGGGGTCAGAGTTGTAATTTAACAGATTTAGATCAAGAAAGAGATGAGGATAGCAGAGGGGGAACAAGAGGATGATTCCAAAGAATGTCTCAAGTGCTAAAGCACCTAAAAGTATGTGCTCACATCAATGTTTTGTTTGTAAAGTCACCTGTCCAAATCAATAGATTTTCCTCTCATTTTTTTATTCTCCTTTGAAAAATATTAAAAGCAAGTGAAACAAAAACTTATAAGGTGATTTTAAGTATTTCTATCATAAAGATAAGAATACTATCATTCAAATATATTTAGGGAATGAATGAGTATGAAGTTTGGGAAGATATGGAAAAAATGACTACCATGCATAAATATTTTAACTTTATTTATTTATTTTGAGAGAGACAGAGAGAGTGTGAGTGGGGGACAGGCAGAGAGAGAGGAGAGGGGGAATCCAAGCAGGCTCCATGGTCAGTGTGCAGAGTCCGATGTGGGGCTTGCACCTACGAAACCATGAGATCATGACCTGAGATGAAATCGAAAGTCTGACGCTTAACCCATTGAGTCACCCAGGCTCCCCAGCTATGCACAAATTTTAATGTAAAATTTACCTGCCTTAGTTAAAGGTTTCTACTGTTTAATAAACACATATCTTTTATGTTATGAAGACATGAAACAGCACGCTACCTTCAATGTGATATTGTATAATTGTACAATATTTTTTCCCATACTTTGACGAACTTCATACTCATTCATTCCCTAAATATATTTGAATGGTTAAAATACATTGTGAGAAATTGCCCCAAATGTATTGAGTGCTTAAAGTCTACAAGTGATGTGATGTGTCAAGAAGACGTGGCACAGGACCTGGGTACTAGAGAGCAGGTCTCATAGGTAAGGCCAGCATCAGGATAACAAATGACTAAAAAGCAGGTGAGCAGACAAAGATCCATAGGACAAGGGTAAGAGGAGACACAGCTCGTGTAGATCAGGAGGACTTGAAAGAGTAGAGCAAAAATAGTGGTTAAAGAATCAAACGGTTGATGATCAAAGGAAGGTCCAAAATAAACCACTGTAGCAGAGGCCCGTGGAGCAAATCTTGAAACACAAGGGATGCATTGGCCAATCTCAGCTGATTCATTCTGCTCTCACTCTGGTGGCAGTAAGGCATAAGTAAGCCAGGTTGGATAGCTGCCATGAATGAAATTAAAGCCTGTTGATTGGGTGGAGCATGGGAGGGGCAGACGATTCTCTGGCAAAAGCACCTTCTTGACATAAAGTAATAATGAGTTTCTCAGCCCTTTGGGATCTGTTGCTTGTGGTTTTGATACATGAGATGTTGATGTGGTGCTTTTAATTTATTATTAATACTTTATTTTAATTTGTGGCTTGTAAATAGTGCCTTTTCAGTGACCACTTACGTCATGAAATTGATCTTTATAAATAATTTACTATAGAAATTATAAGTGATTTCTAGAGGGGATTGTCTGCTGAGGTTTGGTAATCAACCTGACATGGGCAGCTTTTTCATCTGTCATTCTGCTAAATTTTATGTGTCGTTTAATTATAATAAAGATGTCAATGTGACTAGACTTCCTTTTTCTGACAGATACAGAAAAACATTTGGTTATTTTTTCTACATTTATAATGCAATTCATACTTGAAAGCTATGATACATTACATTTTTATCATTGATATTGTAGCCCAAAGGAGACATTTATGTCATAAATACTCTTCCAGATATACTATAATCAAATTAGAGGTAATATACTTTGTGGGCATATGTAATGATGAGGTATTTTATTCAGATTTGTTTACAAGTTCAGCATTTGTTTTTAATTAATTAGAATCTCACTCTCAAGTTGATGACATCTATGAAATTAAGACTCTCTCACCCATACAACTTCCTGTACTTCTACATTCTGGGATGTGTGTGTTTCTGTATTGAAATATACATCACATTTGTCTCACCTAACTAGATAACTTTTATTATTTGAAATGATCTAGGGCAGTAGGCCTCAAAGAGAAATCCTTAAACCAGCAGCATCAGTAACTCCTGAGAACTTGTTAGAAATGCAAAATTAAGGCTCTAACCTAGACCTACAAAGTCAGAAATTAGAAGGACAGGGCCCAGCCATCTGCATTTTAACAAATCCCTCCAGGAGAATCTGATGCATGCTCAAGTTTGAGAAGCACTGGTGAAGTAGATCATTTTGTTGTTTTTCATTTATGTGACTTATATGATTAATTTATTTGATTAATGTAAATTAATATAATTATGTGGCTTGGTAGCTACTATGAGAGATACTCGAGGGGTTAGTCATAAGTTCCTCTTCAAAAAGCATATCATCTAAAATATTAACTCACAGTTGAGGAGTTCAGTAATATTGTAACAGTCTACCATATGTCTCTGTGGTGTATGATAGCTTACCAAATTTAGAAAGATGGTACAATTTTGTCATTACACTATAGTGGTTAAGAGTTAGACTCAATAGTCAAACTTCTTACATGCAAATCCAGCTTTGTCACTAATTGGTACCTACCTCAGAGGATTATTGTGACGCCAAAGGAGTCAGAATAGTGTCTGACACATGTTGAAGTCTATGTAAATGTTTATTATTTTAGTATCGTAAACAGTAAGTTCCATGGGAACTCAAAGAAGCTTTTTTTTTTAATGAAGGAATTGAGATGATTTACAGAAAAGAGCTAATTTTGTCAGAGCTTTGAAATATGAGCCTGTATTGGTGGAAGAGTAGCAGAGGGTGTTGTTTGCTGGTCTTTTGCAAATTCTGTTCCCTCCACCTAGAAGGCAGTTCTTTGTTTCACTCCACCCTCATCCCTGCTCTTTCTTCAGAACTCAACTGTGTCACTGGACTTCATCCTCTGTGTGTTTATCACCTTCCTTCTGCCAGTACGGAGGAGGGGAGTGCCCTTAGGGCTCAGACCACCGGGCACACACCTGCAGCTGAACAGGTTGGGTTTATTACTCCTTGCAGCAAAGGGTGCCGCTGATGTTTTTAAGGAAGACATGAGGCATTTCAGCAAGAGTGTCTTAGAAAGAACCTGTGGCTTTGGCTTTGGTTGGGTGATTTGAGAGAGAGTCTGAAAAAGCAGGCTTCTCTCTAGATACTGTCAGATTCTATGATTGAGTTGCTCAACAAATCTAATCTAGAAGGAGGGTAGACTACAATGAAGATAAAGCTTCAATTGGTAAAGAAGCAGCAGTCACTCATTTTATTTGAGAGAAAATGAAGTTTGTCATTTTGTAGGTAGTACAGTGACCTCATTTTTGTCTGTGCTTAGACAAAGTTATGAATTGGCCATGTTTGGCCTCACCTTATCATGGTCTTGGACTGAACTTGTCTGAAGTCGATAGTCTGTAGGATTATTTATGTTCTATAGGAGAATGACAAGGCTTCCCTTGTGAATACCAAGTCACCTTCTGGATGTAGGATTGTTTTGTTTTTTCCTTTCTTAGAAGTTATGCATTCCATCCTTCTAAAGCTCTTTTTGATGTCTCTATTAAATCACTTATCACATCACATTTTAAGCAAACCGATGTCTAGCATATTCTATTCAGTAAAAGATTTGATAATATGAATAAAAAGATGAGTTGTTGAGACCATTGATCAGTGACTTTTATGATATGTACCTCCTTTCCAGTCTTCATTAAAAGTCATTAATCGTAGGACTTTGAGGAATTAGGAAATGTCTCCTTATAAGAAAAATATTAGTGAACCATGCTGTTGGAACTTAGAAAGAAATACACTTGAAAGGTGAGAGTGAGTATAGTAATTATCAGTTGCAATTTTGTCAAATTAACTAATTACTTTTGCTACTATTTTATAGGAAAGGAACTAACCAGTAAGTCTAAGTAGTAGACTTACTACCTATTAATACTATTTTGCCAATGTGAAATTCAAAAGCAATATAAAGGGGAAAAACACATAATATACAAATGCATAACCATCATGTTTATGTGAGATGTGTATGTTAGAACATTATTTACTAATAAATGTTATTGTGTGTGTCCTGAAACAATTGTTCTTTTCTTCTCCCTGGTCTATGCCAGATTCTCAATTTCTGTTATTCCAATATTTTCATTTATCACACCCTCTTTAAAATGTCTTGTTAGAGAGTGATAGAGGGAGAGATGAAACACCCCCTCCCCCACACTTACAAAACTACAAAACTATATATATATACAGATATATATGTGTATATATATATATATAGGAATATATACATATTATATGTATATAGTATATGTAGAAGGATGTATAGTGTGTGTGTATATATACATATATATGTACTATATGTATATGGTATGTATAAGTATGTATAGAAGGATGGGGGATATATGTATATGTAACTTTTCTTCTTTTTATTGAGGTATAATTGACAGGCAACATTCTATTAGTTTCAGGTGTACAACACATGGATTCAATATTTATATATATTGCTAAATGGTCAACATAATAAGTCTAGTTAACACCCATCGCCATACATAGTCATAATTTTTTTTCTTGTGATGAGAACTTCTAACTTTTATTCTCTTAGCAACTAGGTACCTTTCTTTAAAACACATTTTATGTGAGTTTAAGACCCATTTTTATGTATTATTAAAGCAAAGTCTGTTATTCTGACCTACTTTCTCATGTTATTTAAAGGTACAAACTGAAATTTATCCATTCAAGCTTCAAGTGCATTTGCATATATGGATATAATAAATCTGTCATTGTATGCTCTTAGTATGGTAGCAGTAAGTTTTAAGTGCTTGTTTTACTTTTTATGCTATTAAAAAATCAATGATATTATAATGTTCTGTGACAAATCAGATAAAAGACAAGAGATCATAGAATTTTATTGCAGGAACAGACCTTAGAGTCTATCTAGTTCAATACTTTCATTTTACAGACTTGGGATGTGATGTCCAAAGATATTAAATGCCTTGCCCGAGGTTATATGGCTCTTTGGCAGAGCTGAAACTACAGTCAGGTTTCCTGGCTGTGGCCACACTGCTTAGTGCTCCTTTCTATTTCCAAACCATATATAATTATGTTGGAATCATTTCTCATAAAAGTGGCTCTACACACAATTATTAAGTAACGATTGTTTTGAGTTCCAATCCCTTGGAGCCTTGGCTACCTTACCATGATTCTCCTTTAGACTCTGACAGAGCCCTGTGCTAATGGTTGTCTTCTCTTCACATCTCTTAATAC
Source organism: Acinonyx jubatus (assembly GCF_027475565.1). NCBI lineage: Eukaryota > Metazoa > Chordata > Mammalia > Carnivora > Felidae > Acinonyx > Acinonyx jubatus. The sequence continues at coordinate 84,272,053 of NC_069383.1, forward strand.
TTTTCTCTTGTAAAATGACTGTGGGTAGGAAATAAAGTAATCATTTGCTAATCTAAACATTCACATGTTTACTAGCCCGTTAACATGTGAATTCTCTCAGATAAAGTCTTAGTATGTTTGGGCTTCTGTAACAGAATACCATAGACTACGTGGCTTAAAAACAACAGAATTTTATTTCTCACAGTTCTGGAGACTGAAAAGTCCAAGATCAAGGCACCAGCAGATTTGTGTCTGGTGAGAGCCTGTTTTCTGGTTCATAGATTGCTGTCTTCTTGCTGTGTTGTCACATGACAGAAGAAGCCAGGGAGCTTTCTAGGGTCTCTTTTAAAGGGGACTAATCCCATTTTTGAGGGCCCCTGATTTAATCACTTACCAAAGACCCCCAATCCTGAATACCATTATATTGGAGGGGTTAGGATCTCAATATATGGATTTTGGGGTGGGGATACAGTCTGTAGCAGTTAGCATACTACCTTAATAAAGTTAAATTTCATCGAGTTTACCGAGTACCAGTTTATGCCTGCTACAGTTGAGAAGCTAAAAATACATCAGTGAACAAAATGAACAAAGCCCAACTTAAAAATATCTTAGGAACTATAGCAATGATTTATAATATTTTTCAAATAAAATTTTTAAAATAAAACAAAACTATGGGAGTAATTAGATCAATGACATCAGAGAGGCACATTTAAGAATTCAGTTATCTTTCTCTACAACTGGAGCCCAGAATCTGATATTGGTCAATTATATTAAACATCAATTCATATACATTAGCCTTTTGATAATAGAAATTTGCAATTGTAGAAGTAACTCTCAAGTTATACTTTTCCTCTTTGCTTATATTTTAAGCTTTGGGATAGTGACTGGTATGAGAAATGGTCCCAGTGTTTTCTGCATCAGCAGTTGAAGCCAATCTACCACTGTGTTTAACTCAGTTTTTATTTTCCCCTTCTATGCTGATCCCTTTTAGGTTAGAGGGAATATTATAATCCAAATGTTGTACTCTTTATTTTTCACTGTTAATCACTCTATTCTATTCTTCTCTTGTTTTCTTGGGAAACTTATGGATTTTATAGATGGATCAGGGGAGATAGAAGTAAGAGAGAAAAGTCTTGGCTTTGAAGTTATATGAGATATCATGTCAAAAACAGGCAGTAGAGACTTTCCTGAAGAAAACTATGGATAATCCACATAAACTATAAATTACTTTTCTGCTTTTTGCTTTTCATGTGTTTAGTACTAGTCTTAGGTTCAAGTTTTATGTTGGCTTAGAAAACCATTGTCATTTACTTCCTGCAAAGCCCTGCCTCAGATTTGTAACAAAACTTTAAAGAAGTAGAAATAACTGATCCCAGTATTTCTTGAGACACATGGACTAGTAAAATTGGCATTCACTGCCAAGGCTTTTAAACAGAGGCCTGTTTTCTGGGGTGAGGTGGACAAAGAAGGAAACAGAGGTACCAATCCATTTTCCCTCCTCACCCTTGCTTACAAACCTCAACACCGATGTAGGGTCCTCTGAAGATCTGGGATTCTTCCCTTCTACTTAGATCTAGGATGACCTGCAAAAGGTAGGAGTGACTCTTCTTAGACCTTGATGTGGTTGGTAATGGGTAAGTACATAACTAACTCTCTTATCCTTAAAGAAACCGAGAAGTCAAATCAGTTCACAAGGCATCACCTGTACAAACACAGCTACAAATAATCATTATAATGTGACTTGTGATTATGTGCTAGACTTTTTCTGCTGCACTGAATACATTTCACTATTGGAAGTGAGTGCTTGTGTTGTATTGGCTGATCTCACACAAGATAGAGCCAGGGAACATTTATTATTAGGTTTCTCTCTCTTACTGTAGCACACAGAACACCTTTTTTGCACATTTTATAATTAACAGTTATTGATGAATGCCAGGTAAATTTGATGTTCTTAAAATGGTACTTATACATAGTTGACACTGGTTCTTTTTCCTTATTTCCTAAAACAAGATAATTCCAGTGGTATTTATTTAATACCTCTACAAAGAGTCCACAGTTGGCACAGATTTACCCTGGTCACATTAATCACAGATTTCTTGTTTACTTCAGTAGTGCTGATGCCCTTGCATATGATACGGTTGTATCATAGAGAGTGAAACATTTCATGACAAGACCTAGAGTATTAGAAGAATAGGAAAGATGATAAGAATAAAGAGTGAGAAGTCAAGAGGAAAATTATTATCTGGCCTGAGTCTTAAGTTAAAAAAAAACACTGTTAGTAATTTGGACTTAATTTTTTATTTTCTATCAAAGATAAAACAAGATCAAGACATCTTTTCTAATTTACTTGTGGTCTGGAAACTAATGGTTGAGAACTGTAGTTCAGATTTAGAATACTATTAAGTGTTTATTCTCACCAAAAGTAAAATAGACATATACATCAAAGGAAGAAGTAACATCATATTGTATTTATATTTGCATCACTGGAACAAAAATAGTATGTGGTGAAGAAAGGGCTAAGGACTCAAGAAAATAGAGTGTATTATAGCACAGTTTTGAATATTGCTAACTACACAGGAAATTACTTGCTTAGCTTTGCTTCATGTGTGATGTAATTTATTTCCACCAAGTGTTTGGCAGGAAGAATTAAATGTTTGCCTTTTTATTGCACCATTAAATGTCCCTGCCATGAAATATATTGAGAGTAAGCACACTGCATGAAGAAATCACATTGCAGTGGGTGTATTATCCTTTATCCTCAGACAAGTCATGCAAAACTGACCACTTCTCATGCGTTCACGTTTTAAGTTTATGACCAATTCAACCTTTTTGAGGTTTTGCCCACAACAGCTTAGTGATAACAGACAGCAATATATGGCCGCATGAAATAACACTCAGGCTTGGGGCGCCTGGGTGGCTCAGTCGGTTAAGTGTCAGACTTCGGCTCAAGTCATGATCTCGTGGTCCATGGGTTCGAGCCCCGTGTCGGGCTCTGTGCTGACAGCTCAGAGCCTGGAGCCTGTTTCAGATTCTGTGTCTCCCTCTTTCTCTGACCCTCCCCTGTTCATGCTCTCTCTCTGTCTCAAAAATAAATAAATGTTAAAAAAAAAAAAGAAATAACAGACTGTTTACTGCTAGCTTTTTTGGTAGCAGCCATCCTGCATTTGAACCCTGAAATTGGATACTTAACCTACTGATTAAATATTGGCCATTTAAGTTCAAAAATAAATGTTTCTCAAAACGTGTACTTTACTTCAGTATAATTTTATTTCCTCACAGTTACTTTAGAGATTGGAAAACATTCATAATATTGTTTGAACCTTAAAACAAACATTGGGGCACCTGGGTGGCTTAGTCAGTTGAGCATCCGACTTTGGCTCAGGTCATGATCTTGCAGCTTGTGAGTTCAAGCTCCTCATCAGGCTCTGTGCTGACAGATCAGAGTCTGGAACCTACTTTGGATTTTATGTCTCCTCTCTCTCTGCCCCTCTCCTGCTTGCACTCTGTCTCTCTCTCTCTCTTTCAAAAATAAATAAACATTACAAAACAAACATTATGAAAGAATTGACTAATGGTCACTTGCAAATTAAATATTTGGTAATTAAAATTAGTATTAAAATTGTTGTCATGTGTGCGTAGTATGACATGCACAGTATGACAGGTATATTCAAGTAATCTTTTAAAAAGTATGTGCTGATGTATCTATTTTAAAACTGAAATGAAACTTCACTTTAGTACTGTTAGCTAGGAGTAGAATTAGGGCCAAGGGAATTCTATCTACAGCTCCATCATTGATCCTTGGTCACTGAAATAGGAAGGAAGGAAGGAAGGAAGGAAAGAAGGGAGAGGAGGAGGGGGTTAGGGAAAGGGAAGGGAACAAAACTTGGTGATTGAAATAGCTCAACCTATTTCCTTTCAGTGTTTATTTTTATTTTAATTTAATGTTCATTTTTCTTCTAATGCTTTAGATCTCTTGGTAATTTTCATGGTAAGAGTTAGTTATGGGTCTTACAATTATTTGTTATGGGTCTTATAATTTATCAGTGATCATTATAAATAGGTGAGATTATATATTCTAGAAAATGAAAGTATATGACCATTAACATCATTTGCATGTGATGGGTGTTATGGTGCATAAACATTCCATTTCAATGCTTTGATAACTCTGGTCCCCACCCACCAGTCTATAAAGGAAGGACTGATGATGTTATGCTCGCAGATGATCACTATCATGATGGTATAATCATTGCAGAATCTGTCTTCCTTATGATTCTTTCAATAAATTTTGCCTGCTGACACAAATCTATTTTAATTTTTTACCTGGGAGTCGACGTAAGTTTTAGATTTTGAATTCATAATTTTTGTCCAACATGCATTTCCATTTTTCTCTTAATTTTTCTTTTGATTGATAAACATCATTTCAGTGGCCTAATGCCTGAAAACAGAACAGGCTATGAATCAGAATAACAGCTCTACTAGAATAAAAGTGGTTATGGAAATCTCACCCCTCAGGTGACATTCTATACAAAGAGCAGCCAAGTGCCTCAAATTCTGCTGGGATATAATTATCTCATAATAACTATTTTCCCAACAGCACTGCATCACAATCAGGCCATAAAATGTGTTTTTGTGTCTCAGGAAAGAAGATAGACTAAGCAATTTGGAGTATTACAAACAGGCTCAGTTGAGCCATTTAATTTGCATGGATTATCTTCATCCTATAAATGTCTCTTTGACCAATGAGAGTTCTCAGTTGCCTTAGTCCAGAGAGCATTATAATTTTATATGCACACATTTGCATAAATTGAGATTAAAAAGTTGCTCAAAATATAATAAAAGCAAAAGAACTATTAAAACATTAACTGCTGTAAATAATATATTTTTACAACTTTTGAGATGTTTTATTTTCCTGTATTTAGCATATATCTAACAGATATTTTACCAGCAAAGATATGCAAAATAAATCAGATTAGAACAACCCTATAATTATATCTGTATAAATGTTTTAAAAGATTGTATTATAATTAAGCTGTGTGGTAGTAACTTTATTATGCTATTTCTAATATGCAAGCAAACTTTATGCAATAGTCATAGACTTGAGTTAAATCAAGTACATTCTATAATTTTACATCTGTTTTAGAAGCCAGTAAAGTTCCAAACATAATTTTAGTTGATGTAACAAACATTTGTTAGCTCTTATATTTCATTGAGTTCCTGGGGATGTAAAGATGATAAGACTTTTTTTCCCTTAAGAAGCTTGTGGTGCCGTGTCAGGCACTTGTACTGTATTATTATGCATTGGAAGAAACTAGCACAGGGGATAGAAAAGCACAGAGAGGAGCCCATAACCTAGCTTGGGAGTTGAGGGATAACTTCTTGAAGGAGATTGATACTTAAGGCTCAGATTTAAAGAATGGGAAGGCATTGTCCAAAAATGAACAATATTATTCAAAAAATAAATGAAGATTGGACAAACATGAAAGATACATGATTTTTTAATGTTAGGTGTATTAAGGTGTGATATTTATATAATGAAGTCCATTCCTTTTAGATGTTCAGTTCTAAGAATTTAAACAGTGGCATGCAGTCATGTAACTACTGCTGTAATCAAAATATGGAATATTTATTTCACCCCACAAATTTCCCTTTGCCCTTTGTAGTCAGTCTCTTACCTCTACCTCAGTCCCTGGTAACCACTGCCTATTCTAGAATACTATATATATATATATATAGTATATATATATATATATATATATATACACACACACTCTTGGATCTATCTTCTTTCACTTAACATAATGTACTTGAGAGTCATCCATGTTGTTGCATGTGTCTGTAGTTTATTCCTTTTTATTGCTGCATAGTATTCTACTGCATGGATTTACCCTGCTTGTCAATTCATTCTCTAGTTGATCGCCATTTGGGTTGTTTCTAGTCTTTAGAAGAGTATGAATAAAGCAACTATAAATGTTTGCATACAGACTTTTGTGTATACATACGTTGTTTCCATTTCTCTTGGATAAATATCGAAGAGTGACATTGTTGGCTTATATGTGGAATATTTTGATGCAGCTAGTGGAAGTGTGAAACAGCATGAGTTGCTCACAATTTGCTGTTACTGTGGCAAGGTAAGAGAAAGGAAGAAACAGAAAGAGATCAGATTAACCAGTACTTTTTATTTAATGCTAAGAAACTCAGATTGTATTCCCAAAGCAATGTAGGGGTTTTAAGCAGTGATGTTGTGCGCTCCTATTTTCATTTCATCTGAGGTATCAGGATGAAGCTTGAGCTGATTAGAAGAGGCATCAGATATAGATGAGGCTGGAGTCAACAAAAACATTTTAGAAGTCTATTATTAATCTGGATCCTGTAATAGTACCTATCCCTGGCCATTTTCCCTTAGAAAACAAAAATGTGGAGCATACTCAAGACTTCCAGTGTCACAATCCCAGGGTGCTCTGGTTGGGAAAGCATGTTTACTGTTAACACTTTCTAAGGAATTAAATAGTCAACTCCCTAGGAACACGGTTATGCTAAGTAGATTTTACTAAGAAGCAGAGACTTCACTATGCAGAACTAAGCGGGTGCTTTCTTAAGACTGCCAAGCACTGGCAATTTAATTCTCCTAACAACCCTATGAGGTAGGTGCCATTGTCATCTGCATTTGTTATAATGGGAAAAGCAGAGGTTTGAAATCAGCAAGCTGTGTGCATACTGGAGCTACCATTTATTACCATGATAATCATATTGCTGTGATAATCTGTGATAAATTGCTTAGCCTCTGTAAATTCAAATTCCTTGTCTGTAAAATGGGGATCATAATATCTTACCTCATAGAATTATAAGAAGATTGAAACAATATATAAAATGTCCTTAGAGGGGCGCTTGGTGGCTCAGTCAGTTAACCGTCAGACTTCGTTCGGCTCAGGTCATGATCTCATGGTTCATGAGTTCAAGCCCCCTGTTGTGCTCTGTGCTAACACCTCAGAGCCTGGAGCCTGCTTCAGTTTCTGTGTCTCCCTCTCCCTCCCCCTCCCCCGCCTGTGCTCTGCCTCTCTCTTTCAAAAATAAAATAAACATTAAAAAATTTTCAAAATACAATGGCCTTAGTGTACTGCCTGTTGTCAGTAAATGTTTCCTCCCTAGAGTTACTCTATTCCTTTCTTTAGATATACACAATGAAATATTAATCGCTAAGTTGGAAATTAAGCTTGAATAATTAAAAATCAAGGAAAAAGCAATCATTTGAATGAATTCCAAAGATAATTAACTTATAAAAATACTTTAAAAAATCCGTTTAAAAACAACATAAATGAGAACCAAGTTCCTTCATCTGTTTTTTTTCTTCATAATTTTTGAAAAATATATTTATTTTTAATTTTTTGAGGAACCTCCACACTGTTTTCCAGAGCAACTGTACCAGTTTGCATTCCCACAAACAGTGCAAGAGAGTTCCCCTTTCTCTGCATCCTCACTAACACCTGCTGTTTCTTGTGTCGTTGGTTTTAGCCACTCTGACTGGTATGAGGTGGTATCTCAGTGTGGTTTTGATTTGTTTTCACTCCTGTGTGGAACTTGAGAAACTTAACAGAAGACTATGGGGGAAGGGAAGGGGAAAAACAAAACAAAACAAAACAAAACAAAACAAAACAAAAAACAGTTACAGATAGAGAGGGAGGGAAGCAAACCATAAGAGACTCTTAAATACAGAGAACAAACTAAGGGTTGATGGTAGGGGCGGGTGAGAGGGGAAATGGGTGATGGGCATTGAAGAGGGCACTTGTTGGGTTAAGCACTGGGTGTTGTATGTAAGCAGTGAATCATGGGAGTCTACCCTCAAAACTAAGAGCACACAATATACACTGTATGTTAGCCAACTTGACAATAAATTGTATTTTTAAAAAATGTTTATTTTGAGAGAGAAAGAGAGAGAGCGAGCAGGGAAGGGGCAGAGAGAGAGGGAGAGGGAATCCCAGTACAGGACTTGATCTCACAAACCGGGAGATATGACCTGAGCCAAAATCAAGAGTCAGATGCGTAACTGAATGAGCCACCCAGGCACCCCTCCTTTAACTGTTTTGATGAAAATTAAATGAGATAATTTACATGAAGCATGTAGATAACAGACACATATTCTCCCTGATTTATGGATTTCCTTTCTCATGGAAATAATTATAGTAAAATATTTTTTGTTATAGTCAGTAATGGGACTGGGACATTTACTCTGGCAAAATCTTTAGTAAAGACATTGGGATATTTGAAGGACTTCCATGTATTAGGAAGAATAACCTTGTTTTATGCATTTTGCAACACTGAGAGTAGACCATTAAATAGATGTTGAGGGAGACAGTTTTGGGAGGAAGATACAAGGGACCTAATCATTAGAGTTGTCCAGTGGAAGAGACCGGTTTTCAGTTTGCAGAATCTTTAACACTGTCTGTCAGGAATGATTTAAAATAAATTATTGCATTGCAAGAAGAGGTTAAACTACATGTCCTAATGAAATCTTCTGTAATATAATCTATCATACTTGGCCTTTCTAGCTGTAGGACTCAATGATTCTCTACTTCTACTTCTTCAGAGTTTATGAATACTTTAACATCAAGATGCTTCATATGATAACCATTCTGACCTTTCAAATATATTATTGCTTTCATACTGGTAAATTTAAGATTTCAAGTAATGTTGACACTTAGGTTAGCAAAATATTTTTTAGATGACTAAAGGGCTCATTGAATTCTATTTAGTTTTTAAAGACAAATTCCTTCATGTCTTAATGTATCTTGCTATTCAATATGAGGTTACAAAAACACTGTGTCTTTTCCTGTGGATATAATTTTATTTGGTATGCATGTCCTCAAGTGAACTGCATGTTTTTGTGTGTGTGTATTGCGCTTGGTAGCTTTGCTTCATTCCCAGGGTCATATTACTCTCTCACAAGACTGGGCGAACCATTTTAAATGTAATAGTTGTCCTTATTCTCGTCAATAGGATATCAGCATAGATTCTGCTTTTTAATTTTGAACATTGGAGAAAAATGCACTTGATACAGAATCATTAGTGCTCCTTTATTTCTCACATACTGCCAAGTGGATTTTTTCCTTTGAGGTAATTCTTTATCATTTCATCCCTTGTCGTTTCATTTTACTGCTAATACCCCAATCCAGGCCTTTTCTATTTCATGCCTCGACTCTTACCTTTGTCTTGCCTACTGTAATCCATTCTAAAACTGCTACAGAATTAAGCTTCATAACATATCTATATATAAAACACCATACTTTAAACTTTCAATGGCTCATCATTACTCTTAGAGAAAAAATAAAACAAAAATGATTATTAGTCTTGAATTCAAGCCTTCCACAATATGATTGTGCCTGTCTAAACAATACACTTTTCATACCAACTTTCAGTTCCTTCCATGCCAAACTCAGCCCTAACAACATATTTATTTGTCTGTCTCCATGATCCACCTATATAAATATTATCTGTGCTTTAGAAAGCAACTTAAGTTCCATTCTTTCCACAAAGCTTTCTTGGAGGACACTTAGCCACATTGTTCTGATCTCCTGTGGTGTTTATTGCTCTTGCCATAAGACAGACAACAAAAAAGGCTAGGCTTGGGAAAAAAATAGGTACGGACTGTATCTATGCCTCTTTTTAAAGATGAAAAAACTGATACATTGGATCTTTGAATGAAACACAGTGTTTTTCTTTTAATTTCTTTCATTGTTGATTAGTCTTGAGTAGGTATGTTAATCTTGAGTAGGTATGTTGTCTGCTGCCAGGATGACCCAATTAATGATATTTTATAGCCCTGATTTAGTTTTCAAAATACTTTTAGATTTGAATTTGATTTAATATTATCAATATTTTTCTAGATGAATTATTTGTAGTCATATATGCCATGAATATATGCACGGAACTCAATGCATATACTTTCCTAAAATAGTTTCTTATCCATCACAAAAGAATGTCACAAAATTTGCTCTGAGTTAATTTTAGGCAGCAATTTAGTTTTCCCATCCTGCTCATACCACGTACCTTGACATAATGCTGCTGTCTACTTCACACCCTGACCCTTTAGGCAAGTGCGAGTCCTGTAGCGGCCGAGGGACTGCTGTTTACATAAGTGCCTACCTGGGAGTTGAAAATAGGGCACCAAACCCACACATGCAGTGTTTTTGTTGTCCTTTTCTGTGAAGGCATCTTGGTCAGAGATCGTGTGAGGAGAAAATGAAGGATGATATGACATGTGTGACGTGGTTCAGGATCCATTTAATCCAACGAATTAATAATTCAACGTGAGAAGCAGGAGTAACTCAACAAAGTGGTACTAGGCTTTCCTCTGGGAAGTAACCTAGAGAATTACTATTCAGATGTACATTGTTTTTGTATTATGTACTGTATGCGTATGTGCATGTGTTCATAGGTTAAGAGGCTTCATTTATGAAGAATATGTGTTTTAAATAATATAAACATGGGTTTCAAGAGAACTGATCTCAATGAGTTGCTATCTAAGTTCCACTTAGAACAAGTATTTAATTTCTGAATACTATGACATATTTTAATAAACTTACTTAATCTTGAAGGATTTTTAAAATACATTTCTTCACCTCTTGCATGATTTTGCTTTTTTTTCTTTTTCTCTTTTGTTACTGGTTTTCTCATTTCCTTTTAATACTGCATAGCAGTAAGGGGACAGCAAATTTTAAAGATAGATTTGTAAAGAACTCTGACAGTCTATGATGAAAAGTTTAGATTATCTCTTCATAACTTTTACTTTACTATTATCATTATGACCTTCATCATCAAAACTAATTATAATCAATTTCACTCAAGAAACTAGAAATGATGTTAAGTCATTTAGTTCCTGTCTCAAGTTGCCCTTGATGTAAAGTGACAGCAATGGCAACAGAAATGTACAGCTGTGCATTATCCACCACAAACCCTTCACTGTCCCTGGTTTCCTATTGCACACCTGCCTCATAGGGGTGCTCTGAGTATTAAGTGAAATAACATAGCACAGGGCTTGGCAGATGGCAGGTGCTTCATGAATGTCACCATTCCCTGGGCATAAGTGGCACAATACTTTCTAATAACCCACATTTCTCATAAAGAGTCATGCATAGAAATTATTTTTCTAATTTAAAAGTAGTAAGTCCACTTCTGTGAGAAGTTATAGAAATTATTCACGATTAAAATGCAGCTATTTCATAATTTAGGCATGTGCTGTGTCTGTCTGTATTTAATGCTTAGACGAGTAGAATGAGGGGGAATCACCTTTGTTCAATTTATCCCTCCCACACCCAAAAAACCCCTACAACAAAAATTTACAAAATTCATTCTGGTTTCTTAGGATTTATATCTAACTGGGGCAATCATTACACACACACACGCACGCGCGCGCACACACACACACACACACACACACACACACACACTGGGGTGCCTGGGTGGCTCAGCCAGTTAAGCATCTGACTTCTGCACAGGTCATTATCTCACCGTTTGTGAGCTTGTGCCCCTTTTCGGGTGAGCCCTGCTTCTCTCTCTCTGTCTCTTTGTCTCTCTCTGTCCCTCGTGGGATTCTCTCTTTCTCTCTGTCTCTGCCCCTAGCTCACTTGCACCCTCTCTCTTTAAAAAAACAAAACAAAAAGCACTAGTTTTTTATTAGATGGTGATAAGGTAATAGCTAAGAGAACATTTAATGGAGATGCTTAAGAAGATCAAAAACTTTCAATGATTTTTTAAAAATTTATGGTGGACATTTGGTTCCATAATCTTGCTGAACAACCAAGTGAATCTACCAAGTCTAAATTTCTAAGGACAGTATTTCTTTAAAAAGAACTGATATGTTATTAAATTCATTGTTAATGTTGCATCATTGACATATAATACCCAGTGTTCATCCCAACAAGTACCCTCCTTAAGTGATGAATCACTGGGTTCTACTCCTGAATCCAATACTACACTGTATGTTAATGTTGCAATAAAATCTGATGTGTATATTTGTCATCTCCTTGGAATCTAAAAACAGTCATTCCACATGAGTGTCCCAGGCTCTGAGGAAACCTATTATACCTGCAAATGCACATGGTGCCCCTCTGCCTCCCAGGTTCCTCACACCACTCTCCAGACCTCACCATTCACTGAAGAACTGTCAGCTCCAGGAAAACCTCCAGTTCCTTGCCTCCCATTCCCTTCTACCAGGCAAAATTCAGATCTCTTCAGGTGAGCCTTGTTTCTCAGATGACTCTTAGAAGAAAACCACTGTCTGCAGTGAAATAATTCACAGGACTGTGTGCATGAATGTCTATCAATTCATTTTTGTGATCAGAATTTTTCAGGCATTTTAATGGGAGGCTGCTTGTTCACACACGCACATGCACACACACACACACACACACACACACACACACACACACATTTCAATCTGGTAAAATTTCAAATAGTTTAATAGCATGAAATGACCTCTGTAGGCAGCATGGTGAAAGTTCTTTTGAGATCATCTGGGCTTATTTAGGCAGCTTTGAGTTTCAGCTCTGGAATCAGTTCTCTTTTATTAATTCTTGCGGATCACAGCTTTTCTCCTCATTTGACTTGCCAACCAAGAAGGTTCTCTAAAAGCTCCATCTTTTATTCTATGATAATTACCATGGGACAAGCATCAAGGATGCTGGATTTCTGAGTGTGTGTGTGTGTGTGTGTGTGTGTGTGTGTGTGTGTGTTTGAGTGTTTGAATGGGGGAAGAGATGAGAGGCCACTGTTTATGTGTCTGGGTAATTAGGAACTTGAATAATGGTAAATGGAGAGCTGACTTCATTGTAAAATCAGTTTTAAATGAAATATTGTCATTTTCTTTCTATCCAGTTGCCAGCTTTCCCCCCCCCCCATGTATAATATTGTCTTATAGTCATTGACTAAGCCTATCCATGAAGTAGTCAACCCCCATTGTCCCACATGAGCCAGGCTCTGCTTGACTAAGGTAGTGACTTATGAAGGAGATACACCCACTTCCCCACTTTCCTTGCCCACCATTATCACCACCACACAGGGGACAGGATAGAAAAGGACACAAATGTGGATTCAAAACAGGTGCTGTAAGTATGCTGGTTTATCTTTTGAGTTTAATCTGTGGCAAAAGAAGCACCATTGAACTCTCCTTTCTGCCATTAACATTGGGAAGCCCCAGGTGGGTAGGATGCAGAAGCACGTTCAGGGAGACACTTCTGGTAATACAAGCACTACTAATTACTTCTTTTGTTCAACCCCTTCTGAATGTTGTGAAGATAAATTAATACAAAAAAATCGTGTATGTGATATTTATTACCCTCAAATCTCCATTAATCTCATCAGTCTTGAAAAGCATAGACATTGAAAACTATGAAATTAAGGGCCACATGATTTTAGAGTAAGAATCTCTGCAGCCAAAAATTCCAAGATTTCTACTATCTGAGCAGCCTATGCAGATTACAATATTGAGGTTTTTTCTTTTACTGAGCACAAGGAAATATGTAAAATTATCTTGAATTCAGATTTGCCACTGAAATGAGCACAAAAGGCTTCAATCTGTGTCTCATCCGTCATTCTTTTTCCCTGAGGCACTTAAAAGGTAAACACGTGTCTTTAGTTTTTATAACCAAATTTAAAATTTTCAGTGAAGAAAGAATGCTGACAAAATACAGAATGCAATCAGTCAAGAACATAGGGGCCATTCTGTAACAATTCTTGTTATTAATTGAAAGTGACTTCATTATCTATTTAAAAAGCCTAAATTCTGTGAGGTAGAAGGAAACCTTAATGCCAAATATACTGTTTTCAGAAGCTAATGGGACCATTTAAGTGAGTTCTTGGCAGACAAAGTAGCTGTTCCATTAAAGGATTAGATTGTTTTATATTCCTTTTACATTTGTTTCCTGTAAGAAAAAGCCTACCTTTATTTAGTTTTACTTATGGTTTCTTTTTATGAAGTGAAAAATTCCAGTCTTTGAGAAAACAACATTACCCATCTATGGTTTTTAGCTGGAAGCATTGCTTTTGGCAAGCTTAATAATAATAAATATTAAAAACAGTGTACCAGCTATTATTCTAAATATTATACAAATATTAACTCATTTAATACATTCATTTGTTATAATAGTATTAGAATTCATATTTCAAAAGAAAATGCTATTGGTGATTTTCTTTGTTCTTTCACTTATGTGTCTCCATGAACACAGACCTCATCCTCCTTTGTCAAAAAATATCTAAAAATAAAACTGAGAAAATAAAAAGAGTTCTATGAGTTCTGTAGCTTTTACATGTTAGATGTAAATTCCATGTTAGATGGAATAGCATAGGCAAAGGCCCTCATACTTTGTACATGTGTATGTGCTTTAGATTTGATGTTATGATTGCTAACATCATCAGTTTATATACACATATGCTTTACATAAAGATGTTATATCAAAAACTGATAAGCAGCATGTAAGAAATGGTGTTTAGTGAACTGAGTATTTTGAATCTGAGTATTTCACAGGGTAGTATCTTTCAACAGAGTGGAGTGATAAAATGCAGATGTTTTTTTCTACTCATTTAAGTTTATTATAATTGGGGGGAAGGGAAAATGTGTGGAACACTCTGTGTAAGACGTAACATTAACCATTTTACATGTATCACTTTCATTAACACTCACAACAGTCCTATATTGAAAGTCTTTTAATTAATCTTATTTTACAGAGAAAGAAACTGAAGTTTTGATTAAATAACCAGTGAAAGTTACATAGCTAGAGTGGTAGACTTAGTTTCCAAACTGAAGGCATCAGTCCCCAAAGCCTTCAGGCTTATTCTCAACACTATGTGATATATGTAGTCACCAAATGTTTTTTGAGTCCCTTGTCTGGCTAGATGCTATACTTGGTGCTAGAAATAAAGCCATCAGTGAGAGGTGTTGCCATGGCATCTTTACATTATAATGCATGAAACATTATAATAAGGTCATGTACAGGGGCACGCCTGGGTGGCTCAGTAGGTTGAGCCTCTGACTTCAGCTCGGGTCATGATCTCATGGTCCATGAGTTCAAGCCCCACGTCAGGCTCCATGCTGCCAGTTCAGAAGCCTGGAGTTTGCTTCCGACTCTGTGTCTCCCTCTCTCTATCTGCTCCTCCTCCACTCACGCTCTCTCTCTATCAAAAAATGAATAAAAGTTAAAAAAAAAATAAGGTCATGTACAAAGTAACATGGAATCCCAGAGGAATGACAGAGTATCTCTGGCTCAAGATGTGTATTAAAACTTAATGGTCAATTTTGGAAACTTCTAAAGTATTGTCTTGGTCCTTCCCATGCATATTAGTGTAGTGTTTTTTTTCTTGCATTGGTTGCAGATTGTAGGTCTAGTCTCTGCCAAAAGTTTTGAACCTTTTCAGTGGAGAGACCAAAACAAGATATTTTTTTCAAATCAGAAGCCTAATATTCATGTATGTTGTTCACAGCAAAGCTGCTGAAAACCATAATTATGCTGTCATTTTCAAAGAAGAAAATTTATCATATTAGGAGAGGAAATAACCACTACAATAATAAATAATAACAACTGCCATTTATTGCCTGCTTGTCATGTGCCAAGTACTGTTCTAACTGCTTTCCACCTCAAATTTCATTTCTCAGTATACTCCATGAGATAGGCATTATTACCACCATTTTAGAGAGGAAATTGAGGGATAGAGAGGGCAATTTCCTAAAGGTAACATAAACTAGTTAAAATGCAGCCTGGTTCAGACAAAGGCGTAGATGACCTAAGCACACTACTGTTCTAATGATTAAGGTTTAGGGTCTGGAACCACTGTGGCTAGTTTGCATTCCAGCTGTCCTGTGTCTTTTCTTTGAATGATAGACAAAATACTTATCTATGCCTCCACTTCCTTATTGGAAAATTGAGAATGATAATTATAATACCCTCTCCATAGGATTGGTTACATGGATTAAATGAGCAGTTACATGTAAAGCTCTTAGAATAATGCCTATCACAAAGCAAATGGTCCAGAAAGGATGGTAGTAATTATTTTATTATAATTCTTATTCTAATCATCATCATCATCCCTTCTGGAAGAACATGGAAATATGGAAATAAATATCTGATAGGGAATAAAGCATAGGATTTATAGCATTTTTTTGGTCACAATCAATGTGAAATCAATGTGAATCAATGTGAAATCATCACATTCACTGAGGGTGATAGTGTTTTAGGTAATATTATTCATCTCATCTATTCCAAATAATTTTAAAAGAATATTTTGAGCTTTCCATTCTTTACCAGAGTTCATTTTACTTGAAATCAGTGTCATTTTGATTTTATTCCTTTCCTCAGACTTAAAAATTGGTGACCAAAAAAGAGGTGTGAACTCAACATTGAGAGTCAAAAAGGTAAACATATGTTTTCCTGTTTCCTAGTATCAAATTAAAATTTCAAAATATTGGAGGTGTGCCTGGGTGGCTCAGTTGGTTAAGGGTCCAACTTCAGGTCAGGTCATGATCTTGGGGTTTGTGGGTTCGAGCCCCACATTGGGCTCCAAGCTGCCAGTGTGGAACCTGCTTAAGATTTTCTCTCTCTCTTTCTCTCTCTCTCTCTCTCTCTCTCTCTCTCCCCTCTGCCATTCACACTTTCTCTCTCTCTCAAAAATAAATAAACTTTAAAATAAGATAAAATAAAATTTCATTATACAGTATTGGAAAGAAAAGCTGATCATAAACTACCTAATACAAGCTGGCCTCATATTATTTGTTAATTACCAGTGATGTTTGAAAGTAATGATTGAATGTAAATATTAGATTGTTTTATATGCCTGCCATTGTTTATCTGTTGGTGAGAAGAATTTCCAGGATGCAAACAAATTAATTACTATACCATTCTATGCTAGCATTCTTCACTTGAATACAACAATGGTCTTCCGGGGAGAACATTCTTACAGGGGAGCCGAGGGGAAGTTATTAATATATATATGTATATGTAAACACACACACACACACACACACACACACACACACACACACACACTTAGAGACAGAGAGAGACATAATTCTTCAAAAGCCTAATGCAGATATGTCACATCCTTGGTTTAGGTGCTATAGCAACCAAGTAAAACTATTGAAAATGGCAATGAAACTGCCCATCAAAAGACTCGTTCATGTCATGCATTGAAAGGAGAAAGCATCGAACCAGAAATGAAATTATTAGAAGAACAATAAAACGGAGTTTGGGGTAACTTACTACCATGAATTATTTTATGGATATCTGCCCAGAGAATGTATTTAAAATGTATTAAACTTCTTCATAAAACATTTACATATTGCCTTGGTTCTTAAGAGTTAGAACTACAAGAATAGGTTTAATTGTACTATTTGCATAAAGAAATATGATTTTCTTGCAATTTTTTTAAATTCCCATGTTTCCTCTTATCATTTTGGTGGACTGTATGACTTTTATCACCCTTATTAATTTTCTGTAATGATCCCTGGCAGAGCCAAGAAAAAAAAATACTTCTGAAGAAAAAGAATAAACCAGAGAAATATATATATTCTCCAGGGGATAAACTCCAGAAAGGAATGAACATACAAGGAACAGAAAATAGTCTTCCATCAACATTTTGATGAAAAGAAGAAAGGCTAAGCAGCAGCAGGTGTATGTGATAGCAAGATAATGAGCAGTATGAGTAATAATTGGCAGAGTCACACTAGAGATATTCTGGTTCAGAAAATAAACTGTATACATTTTTAATATTTTGATTTATTTTCTTAAGCTTGTGAAAATATGCTAAGGGACTTCTGGGGTTATATGGTGGGGTGAAGCTGTATAATTGAATTGCTTTCTCCCAAACTTAACAAAATTAGTCAAAAAAAAAAAAGTTTTAAAACCAGAGAAGTACACTGTCAGAAATAAAGCAAAGGAAATGGCAGAACTCCCAATCATAACATTTGAATAGTGGGAGTCAGGGAGACAGAGGATCCCAGAAATCACCATGCAATGTCTACTTCTCTCCCCATCGACCTCTATCACCACTGCTCCCTCCCCTGCCAAAGCAGTACAGGACATGGTCCTCACAACAGCTTAGGTACAACCTCCTCCCACCTACACAGTTTAAAACCAATTAATATGGTGAAGAGGCATACTATGGAAAAACAGAAAACTCAATAGAGGGGGGGAAAAAAAGGCTCAAAGCCTCTCCTACATCTCCGTAATTCACCAAAGCCAGGAAGAACTACCTGGATCAGTTTTTTGTTTTCTCCCCAGCTTAATGGGAAGCTGAAGATGACAGCTAAAATGTGCACAATCACTGAGGGAAATTACCTCCTACAGTTAGTAGGGATTTGGTAGAATGAAAGCGAAAACAAAATAAATTAGACAAGCAAGCTCCTCTGTAAGAACAGGTGGTCCTGTGAGAAGGGATGCAAAGAATGCTAGTTGTAGCATTTCCCCTTCATGAGACCACAGTGTCTGTGGCCCAAGGCTGAAAGTTACTACTTTCCCTTTCCTACCAGATTGGCTAAATTAAAAAGTTTGTACTACCCAGTATTGGGAAGAGGTGTGGGGAAACTATAACTTTCATCCCTTGTTGATGGGAGGGTAAGTGGATGTGAACTTTTTGGAAAATGATTTGTCAATACTTATCAGAATTTAAAACACAGATATTTCATGACCAAGCAGTTCCACTCTTGAGAATGTTATCTACAGTCAGGAAAAAGTATACATACCAGAATGCTTGTTGAAGATTATATGTAACAGCAAAATACTAAAAACAATTCTGATGATCTTCAGTGAGGTAATGACCCAATTATATGCACCCAGTGGAATGCCCTATAGTGACTAAAAATAAGAGAGTTTAGTGCTCTGACATGAAAATATCTCCAAGATGTATTACTAAGTGAAAAAAATACAGAATATTGTGTGTATTTTGGTAAGTGAAATAAAAGAATATGCATACATATGTTTTTGCCAGAATAATTCATAAGAAAATATGATTGCTATTGGGAAGAAGTCCAAGGGTTGGGGCTGGGGTAGAAAAACAACTTTTGCTTTCCATTTCATACATTCTGTTCTGTTCAAAAATTTACTGTGCACAAGTACTGTGTTTCCATGTGTTCACTACCACTGGCCCAAATTCAACATGCTCAGAAGAGAATTCGTATTACCTTTAACCCAGCTCTTTTCTTGTGTTACCTAATATTGGATAATAACCCCAACCATTCTCCTATGAAAACAGTCAGAAAACCTAAGTCATTAAAAAAATTATTTATCTTTTTCAAATACAAAAAAATGATTTCTAACTGCAGAAACCCTGAGGGAAAATAAGGCATGTGGAAGATAAGAATATATCAATTGTCTGTAAGTTTGCCATCCAGAAAATTGATGTTAAATGTTTATGTTTTAAACATAGAGATAGTAGATGAATGATAGATAGATAATAGATACGTAGATAGATAGATAGATAGATAGATAGATAGATAGATACATAGATAGGCAGAAATAGATATATTCACATACCACACAAACATGTATCCTGTTTTTTTTCCCCAGTTAAAAAGATACCATGAATAAGCCAATGCATATTTATTTATGTCATATCCCACAAGTGACTTACTCAATTTCCCACTGTAAAACATGTAGATATTTTCCAGTTTTTTCAGTAACATACACAATGCTGTTGAGAACATCCTTAGACTTACTTGTGGAGTTGATGAATGGCTTCCCAACTACAACAAACTCGCTGCCTGTGAATCAGTGAAAGATGGATTGTACTAATTGAAAGTAAACCATTGAAGAGACAGTGATGCACTGTTACTTTGAAATAAGGGAAAGAGAGGATATATAATGCAAAGGTTTTGCATATAATTTCCTTAAAATGGGAGGTGCACCCCAAATAGGACCATAGGGAAAGGTAGGAAAAATTAGGATAAGGTAGGGCTTGACATAGAATGAAATGTGGCTGTAGGTCAAGTATAGTTTCAACATGTGTGATGGCACTTTACAGTGCTGGGACATTTCCCATGCAAAAATATCCACCGCAACTGATGCCTGACATTTACTCATGAGATAACCATTCATTAATTTATTGGTTTTGTTAACTTAGGTAAGCATGTTAAGCTATTACTAGTTATTTAGGCCTTAACATAAAATCTTATCTATCTCTATTATGACCACCTGCATATATAGAGAGAGAACATATATGTTTAGCATTGGTTTTTAATTTTAATGTTAATTATTGAGTATTAATTATAAATGATATATATAGAATTTTTATTATAAAAATTTAATTATTAGTATTAATGTTTATAATCTGTTAGTAATTATATTAATAGTGTTTATACATTGAATACATATAGCTAAATATATATGTACATGGGTTTTTTTTTTTAAATATGGTGTCAGTTGATTTCATCACTTTACCTTTGTAGGCACTCAAGGAGCATCTAAATATTTTATGCCAACAGGAAAATTTAACAAAGTTAATGCACTTAACAAAACATGAAGTCAAAATTGAAAAAGCTTTGTAAATTGAATTTGTAGATAAAGTGTAAAAACTGGCTGATTGGTTTTTATATGGCTCCAGTTTTCATTCACATTTTGTCTTTCAGTTTATCACTTATGCCCTCAAAACTCAAGCACAGAAAAATGTAAACTGTTTCTCTATTCAGTGAGTTCAGCTCAGCAAACCCAGACAGACATCTATTCTGTACGAGACACTAGAATAAGCTATGAAAATACCATGATGAATCTGACATAGTTTATGAAATCAAGAAACTGACAGTTTTGTAGAGTATATAAATATTAGAGAAATAGTTTTAGTGTGATAAAATATAGTATATACAGTGTGCTTTCTTAGAAATATGTAATACGTGGAGTTATCGTCACAATAGTATAAAGAAGGGAATGATTAATTTTCTAGGAGGAGAGTGTGCGGTCATGGGGGAACAGAGGACCCAGGACATGATAAACCTTGAAGAATGGATATTCCAGGAGGCTACCTGTGGGATATTGGGGCAGAGAAAATAACAAGCACAAAGGTATAGAGGTGTGGGATGCAGTGGTGTTTATAGAGGACCATGAGCATTTTGGTATGTCTGGATTGTAGAGTGTAAGGTAGAGAGTGGCAGGAATAATAAGTGGAATTCTTACTGTCTGGGTAAAAAATAAGTTTATATTTTGATAATTTCTCCTTTTGTTAAGTTTTTATAAATCCTTTAAACAGTTTTGCAACACATATTATGTTGCAGTAACATTGTACTAAAAAATCTTTATATCTGTTTGCTTTATTTAGCATATTAAGAATGAAAGTTAATTTAAGATGTTGGTTGTAGATTCAGGACATATTTTATGTATGTACACATTTTACATTGGTGGCAGCTTGAATATTTTTAAAATGCTTATTGATTGCTGGGTTGGTTTTGTTTTATTTTTTTTTCCTTTGCTTTATGTTAGAATTTAGCAAGTCAGAATACATGAGCGTGGTACAACAGAATATTCTACAATTTTTTTTTTTCAAGAGTGAATGCCTAATTGTCAAGAGTTATCTTTGTGTAGCAGTTACTGAAGCTGCTGCTGATACCATAGTTAAAACAAATGGCAAGAAGTTTTTTTTTTTCTTTGTTATTGTCCATGTCTCTAATGAAATTATGACAGAACTGACTGACTTACTGGCATTTTTGAACACTAGAGAGGAGAAGGTATTAAAAGCTAGGATTGGAGAGGTAGGCAGGGATCACACAAAGCAGGACTTTGTGGTAAGGAATTTGACATTGCTCCTAAGTACAATGGGAAGCCATTGGAGAGTTAGCAATAGGACAGAAAGATGATCTACTTTATGTTTTTAAAAGATCACTCTATTATGTGAAACATTTTTAAAGAAATGCAGGTGAGAAGCAGAACTAAGAGTGATTTATAGCCATAGTCCAAGAAGAGATGATGATTGCAAGCACTAGTGTAGTATCACTGGAGATGATGAGAAATAGAGAAGTTAAAATTGTAGATTTTTATCTGTATAATTGAAAAAAGGAGACCAGGGATGCCTGGGTGGCTCAGTCGGTCAAGCGTCCGACTTCAGCTCTGGTCATGATCTCGCGGTTTATGGGTTCCAGCTCCGCATCAGGCTCTGTGCTAGCAGCTTGGAGCCTAGAGCCTGCTTCAGATTCTGTGTCTCCCCTCTCTCTGCCCCTCCCCTGCTCATGCTCTGTCTCTCTCTGTCTCTCAACAATAAATAAACATTAAAAAAAAAATTAAGAAAAAGAAAAAAGGAGACCAATTAAGGATCCATTCTAGGTTTGGGAACATTTTATGTGCCTGTACTAAAAAAAGAAAAAAAAATAGGGTGAAGAGTTTGGGGTAAGGGTTGTGTGGAAAATCAAGATTTCTGTTTTGAACGTTGTTTCAAATGTCTATTAGAGAGCCAAGTAAAGCTGTTAGGTGGATGGTTGGATTTGTGCCTCTACAGCTCAGGGGCGGGGCGGGGCGGGGTGGGTGGGGCACTTGGAGCTGGAAATACGAGTTGGCAATGATCAGCTTATAGACAATGACTAACGACATGGATCTAGATGAAATCACAAAAGGATATTCAAATAGTAAAGACGTTTTTTAGGAAACTCAGATTTAACAGGAAGAGGGATCAGAATAATGTGTATCACAAATGAGTTCAATTTTGTAGAAGAAGATGGATATTATGACTCACTATGGCTTTCCAGTCATTACTGTTTTTTCCCCCAGGTAAATTGTCTTTGTTCATTTGAAACTTCCCAATGATTTTTTATTTATGTTGAGTAATTTATGAACTCTCACCTAATATAGCCTATTTCAATAATAGTATTGTAGTAAATGAGTCCTAAGTGATATGAAAGTTAATAACCCATACTAACTCATAAACACATTCTAAAACCTTATTAGTTGTCTGTGTTATGTTGTGAATATAATAATAGAAAATAAAAATAAAATCCCAATGAGAAATTACATAACCAAATTTACACAGACACTTAGTAAAAAGCCAAACATAAGCCTCAGGTCTCCTCATTCCCAATCCAGTGACCTTTCCACTACACCCTAATGGCAGTGTCAGGTTGTGACCATATTTGACCATCAACTATTTCCAGCCTAAGTAGATGATGAAAATCTCTTTTACACTAATAAAAAAACAAGTTAGTTTTTAAACACCTTGCCCACTGAAAGGGAATAAAAGTAATGTATATTATTCCCAGACTTTAATCTTTTATTGTTGCCAGCATTCTCTACTAATTGTTTGTCTACTTGATGATTTCTCTTACATCCTCTAAAATGTGAAAAGAAAGTTTTGCTGAGGACTAGAATGTATTTATTATGCAACATTAGGTGTTGTTATATCACCAAAAGCAAATCCACGTAATTTTTAAAGTTTTATTTCTTTTTTTTTTCATCATAAGTGTACTCTTCAATTCCCATTGCCTATTTCAGCCATCCCCCATCCACCCTTCTCTGGTAACCATCAGTCTGTTCTCTATAGTTAACAGTCAGCTTCTTGGTCTCTCTCTCTCTCTCTCTCTTCTGCCTCTTTTTCCATTGCTTTTTTGTTTTTTTTCTTAAATTCCACATATGAATGAGATCGTATGGTGTTTGTCTTTCTTTGACTGACTTATTTCACTTAGTATTTTACTCTCTAGCTCTATTCATGTTGTTGCAAATGGCAAGATATCATTCTTTTTTATGGATGAATAATATATATATATATATATATATATATATATATATATACACACACACACACACACACACACACACACACACACATCTTCTTTATCCCTTCATCTATCAATAGACACTTGGACTGCATCCATAGTTTGGCTATTATAAATAATGCTGCAGTAAACATGGGGGTACAAGCATCCTGTTGAATTTGTGTTTTCGTATTTTGGCAGTAAATACCCAGTGATGCGATTACTGGATCATAGGGTAGTTCTGTTTTTAATTTTTTGAGGAAACTTCATACTGTTTCCATGATGGCTACACCACTTTGCATTCCTGCCAACAGTGCACTAGGGTTCCTGTTTCTCCACATCCTTGTCAACACTTGTTTCTTGTTTTTGATTTTAGCCATTCTGACAGGTATGAAGTGATTCTCCTTACAGTTTTGATTTCCATTTGTTGATAAGTGATGTGGAACATCTTTTCATGTGTCTATTGGACATCTTTATGTCTTGGATAAATGTTAATGTCTTCTGCCCATTTTTTAATTACATTATTTGTTTTTTGGGTGTTGAGTTGTATCAGTTTTTTATATATTTTGGATGCTGACCTTTTATCGGATATGTTGTTTGCAAATATCTTCTCCTATTCAGTAGGTTGCCTTTCAAGTTTTTTTAAATTTGTTTATTGTTTAATTTACATCCATTAGTTAACATATGGTGCAACAATGATTTCAGGAGTAGATTCCTTAATGTCCCTTACCCATTTAGGCCATTCCCCCTCCCACAACTCCTCTAGCAACCCTCTGTTTATTCTCTATATTTAAGAGTCCTTTATGTTTTGTCCACCTCCCTGTTTTTATCCTATTTTTGCTTCCTGTACCTTATGTTCATCTATTTTGTATCTTAAACTCCTCATATAAATGAAGTCATATGATAATTGTCTTTCTTTCTCTAACTAATTTTGCTTAGCAAATACCTTCCAGTTCCATCCACGTTGTTGCAAATGGCAAGATTTCATTCTTTTTGATTGCCAAGTAATACTCCATTGTATGTATGTGTGTGTGCGTGTGTGTATATATATATATATATATATATACATATTTATATTTATACATATATAAATATATACACATGCATATATACAATATATAATATATACATATACATACATATATAATATATATACATATACATATATAATATATAATATATACATATACATACATATATATTATGTATATAATATATACATATATTACATTATATATATATATATATAAATTTTTTTTCTTTATCCATTCATCCGTCAATGGACATTTGGGTTCTACCCATACCTTGGCTATTGACGATAGCGCTGCTATAAACATTTGGGTGTATGTGCCCCTTGGAAACAGCATACCTGTATCCCTTGGATAAATACCTAGTAGTGCAATTGCTGGGTCATATGGTAATTCTAGTTTTAATTTTTTGGAGAACCTCCACACTGTTTTCCAGAGTGGCTGCACCAGTTTGTATTCCCACCAGCAGTGCAAAAGAGATCTCTTTCTCTGCATCCTCACCAACATCTGTTGTTGCCTGAGTTTTTAATGTTAACCATTCTGATAGGTGTGAGGTGATATCTCAGTGTGGTTTTGATTTGTATTTCCCTGATGATGAGTGATGTGGAGCATGCTTTTACGTGTCTGTTTCCCATCTGGATGTCTTCTTTGGAGAAGTGTCTATTCATGTCTTTTGCCCATTTATTCACTGGATTATTTGTTTTTTGAGTGTTGAGTTTGATAAGTTCTTTATAGATTTTGGATCCTACCTCTTTATCAGATATGTCATTTGCGAATATCTTCTCCCATTACGTCAGTTGCCTTTTAGTTTTGCCGATTGTTTCCTTTGCTGTGCAGAAGCTTTTTCTTTCTTTTTTTCTTTTTTTTAATGTTTACTTATTTTTGACAGAGGGAGAGAGACAGAGCATGAGTGGGGGAGGGACAGAGAGAGAGGGAGACACAGAATCCTAAGCAGGCTCCAGGCTCTGAACTGTCAGCACAGAGCCCGGTGGAGGGCTTGATCTCACAGATCATGAGATCATGACTTGAGCCAAAGTTGGACGCTCAACCAACTGAGCCACCCAGGAGCCCCAGAATAAGGTTCCAGGAGTTCATTTTTTCTTTTGTTTCCCTTGCCTCTGGAGATGTGTTGAGTAAGAAGTTGATGCAGCCAAGATCAAAGAGGTTTTTGCCTGCTTTCTCCTCAAGGATTTTGATGGCTTCCTGTCTTACATTTAGGTCCATTTCATCCATTTTGAGTTTATTTTTGTGTATGGTGTAAGAAAGTGGTCTAGGTTCATTGTTCTGCATGTCACTGTCCAGTTTTTCCAGCACCATTTACTGAAGAGCCTGCCTTTATTCCATTGGATTTTCTTTCCTGTTTTGTCAAAGATTAGTTGGCCATACGTTTGTGGGTCCATTTCCAGGTTCTCTATTCTGTTCCATTGATCTGTCTATTTTTGTGCCAGTACTGTCTTGATGATTACAGCTTTGTAATATGTCTTGAAGTCTGGGAGTGTGATGCCTCCAGCTTAATTTTTCTTTTTCAAGATTGCTTTGGCTATTTGGGGTCTTTTATAATTCCATACAAATTTTAGAATTGTTTATTCTAGCTCTGTGAAGAATTTTGGTGTTATTTTGATAGAGATTGCATTGAATATGTAGAATGCTTTGGGTAGTACCAACATTTTAACAGTGTTCTCCCAATCCAGGAGCATAGAATATTTTCCCATTTTTTTGTGTCTTCAGTTCCTTTCATAAGCTTTCTATAGTTTTCAGTGTATAGATTTTTCACCTCTTTGGTTATGTTTATTCCTAGGTAGTTTATGGTTTTTGGTGTGGTTGTAACTGGGATCAATTCCTTGAATTCTCTTTCTGTTGCTTCATTATTAGTGTATGGAATGCAACCAATTTTTGTGCATTGATTTTATATCCTATGACCTTGCTGAATTCATGGACCAGTTCTAGCAGTTTTTTGGTGGAATCTTCTGGGTTTTCTATATAATTTCATCTGTGAAGACTGAAAGTTTGACTTCCTCCTGGCAGATTTGGATGCCTTATATTCCTTTGTGTTGTCTGATTGCTGAGGCTAAGACTTCCAATACTATGTTGAATAACAATGGCGAGAGTGGACATCCCTGACGTGTTCCTGACATTAGGGGTAAAGCTCTCAGTTTTTTTCCATTGAGGATGATATTAGCAGGGGGTATTTCATATATGACTTTTATGATCTTGAGGCATAATCCTTCTATCCCTATTTTCTTGAGTGTTTTTAATCAATAAAGGATGCTGTATTTTGTCAAATGCTTTCTTTGCATCTATTGAGAGGATCATGTGGTTCTTGTCCTTTCTTTTATTGATGTGATGTATCACATTGATTGTTTTGTGAATATTGAACCAGCCCTGCATCCCAGGTACAAATCCCATTTGGTCGTGGTGAATACTTTTTTTAACGTATTGTTAGATCTGGTTGGCTAGTATCTTGTTGAGGATTTTTGCATCCATGTTCATCAGGGAAATTGGTCTATAGTTTTCCTTTTAAGTGGGGTCTTTGTCTGGTTTTGGATTGAAGGTAATTCTGGCTTCATTGAAAGAGTTTGGAAGTTTTCATTCCATTTCTGTTTTTTGGAACAGCTTCAAGAAAATAGGTGTTAATTCTTCTTTAAATGTTTGGTAGAATTCCCCTGTAAAGCCATCTGGCCCTGGACTCTTGTGTTTTTGTAGAGTTTTGATTACTAATTCAATTTCTTTACTCATTATGGGTCTGTTCAAATTTTCTATTTCTTCCTGTTTCTGTTTTGGTAGTTTATATGTTTCTAGGAAATTGTCCATTTCTTCCACATTGCCCATTTTATTGGCATATAATTACTCATAATAGTCTCTTATTAGTGTTTATATTTCTGAAGTTGGTTGTGATCTCTCCTCTTTCATTCTTGATTTTATTTATTTGGCTCCTTTCCTTTTATTTTTGATCAAACTGGCTAGGGGTTTATCAATTTTGTTAATTCTTTCAAAGAACCAGCTACTGGTTTCATTGATCTATTCTAGTGCTTTTTTGGTTTTGATAGCATTGATTTCTGCTCTGATATTTCTTATGTCCTGTCTTCTGCTGGTTTTGGGTTTTTATTGGCTGTTTTTTTTTCCCCAGCTCTTTAAGGTGTAAGGTTAGTTTGTGTATCTCAGAACTTTCTTCCTTCTTTAGGTAGGCCTGGATTGCTATATACTTCCTTCTTATGACTGCCTTTGCTGCGTCCCAGAGGTTTTGGGCTGTGGTGTTATCATTTTCTTTGGCTACCATGCACTTTTTAATTTTCTCTTTAATTTCTTGGTTAGCCCATTCATTCTTTAGTAGGATGTTCTTTAGTCTCCAAGTATTTGTTATATTTCCAAATTTTTTCTTGTGGTTGATTTTAAATTTCATAGTGTTGTGGTCTGAAAATATTCACAGTATGATATTGATCTGTTTGTACATGTTGAGGGCTGATTTATGTCCCAGTGTGTGATCTATTCTGGAGAATGTTCCATTTTCACCCGAGAAGAATATGTATTCTGCTGCTTTAGGGTGAAATGTTCTGAATATATCTGTTAAGTCAGTCTGGTCCAGTGTGTCATTCAAAGCCATTGTTTTCTTGTTGATTTTCTGTTTAGATGATCTGTCCATTGTTATAAGTGGGGTATTGAAGTCCCCTATTATTATGGTATTATTATCAATGAGTTTCTTTATGTTTGTGATTAAATGATTTATATATTTGGGTGTTTTCACATTTGGGGCATAAATGTTTACAATCGTTAGGTCTTCTTGGTGGATACACCCCTTAATTATGATATAATACCCTTCATCTCTTGTTACAGTCTTTATTTTAATATTTAGATTGTCTGATATAAGTATGGCCACTCTGGCTTTCTTTCGGTGACCATTAGCATGATAGATGGTTCTCCATCCCTTTATTTTCAATCTAAAGGTGTCTTTAGGTCTAAGTGGGTCTCTTGTAAACAGCATATGGATGTATCTTGCTTTCTTATCCATTCTGTCACCCTATGTCTTTTGATTGGAGCTTTTAGACCATTGACGTTTAGAGTGAGTACTGAAAGATATGAATTTATTGCCATTATGTTGCCTGTAAAGTTGGAGTTTCTGGCCCTCTCTAGTCTTTCTTGCTTTTTTTTTCCCCCCTATATTTTCTCCCCTCACAGAGTCCCCCTTAAAATTTCTTGCAGGCCTGGTTTTGTGGTCATGAGCTCCTATAATTTTTGTTTGGGAAAATTTTCTCTCCTTCTATTTTGAATGAGAGCCTTGTTGGGTAAAGAATTCTTGGCTGCATATTTTTCCAATTCAGCACATTGAATGTATCCTGCCATTCCTTTCTTGCCTGCCAACTTTCTATGGATAGGTCTGCTGCAAACCTGATCCATCTTCCTTTGTAGGTTAAGGATTTTTTTTTTTCCTTTGCTGTTTTCATTATTCTTTTTTTTGCCTGAGTATTTTGTGAATTTGCCTTGTTGATGGTCGGTTTTTGTTGAATCTAACAGTAATCCTCTGTGCTTCCTGGATTTTGATGTTTGTGTCTTTCTCCAGGTTAAGAAAGTTTTCTGCTATGATTTGCTCACATAAATTTTCTACCCCTTTTTCTCTCTCTTTGTCTTCTGGGACCCTTATGATTCTGATGTTATTCCTTTTTAAAGAGTCACTGAGTTCTCTAATTTTTATTTCATGCTCTTTTGCCTTAGTCTCCCCCTTTTTCTCTGCTTCATTGTTCTTTGTAAGTTTGTCCTCTATATCACTAATTTCCTGCTCTGCCTCATCCATCCTTGCCACCATGGCATCCATTCGAGATTCCTGCTCAGTTATAGCATTTTTTATTTCATCCTGACCAGGTTTTACTTCTTTCATCTCCACAGAAAGGGATTCTGATCTATTTTAAACCCCAGCTAGTATTCTTATTATCATAATTCTAAATCCTGGTTCAGACATCTTGCTTGTATCTGTGTTGATTAATTCCCTGGCTGTCAATTCTTCCTGTTCTTTCTTGTGGGGTGAATTCCTTCATTTTGTCATTTTGGAGGAAGAAAAAGAATTAATAAAGTAAAAAATTAAATTAAAAAATTAAAAACAACACAAAGAAAACAAACAAAAGATGCCAGATCCTAGGTGTGTTTTGGTCTGGTTGTTGAAAGAAGATTGATAGATTAGAGAAAAAAGGGAAATATAAGAAAAGGAAAAAAGAAAAAAGGGGAAAAAAAGAAAATGTTTGAAAATTTGAAAAAATTAATAAAATAAAATGATGAAAGTAAATTAGAATTTTAAATATTCACAAAATGTAAAAAAATACAGTAGAAACAATCAAAGAAAAATCTTTTAAAAAATGGAAAAATAGTTTTTTCTCTTTCTGTATTCAAGAATAAGAAAAGAAAAGAAAAAAAAATGAATAAGAGGACTAGCAAAGAGAATGAAGTATGATTGAAATTACATCTGGTTTCCCATAGAAGTCAAGCTATGAAGCTATGGTCCCTAAACTAAGCAGGTGGAGAGACTTGTTTGTTAAAAGCACTGTTGGCCCAGTTGTGTGGGGTTTAGTGTAATGGTTCCGTTCTCCACTAAATGGAGCTGCTTAGCTTACTCAGGTAGATTGCTGTGGCCTGTGTAGGCATGTATGCACATGCACGGGAGGGGTGAAAATGGCATCACCAAACTCTTCAGTCTCTAGTATTGTAACTCTGTGCTCTCCATGACTGGCAATCAAACATCCCTCCTTTGTCTCCAGCTTCCATCCACTCCCTGCTTCTACACTTTGACCAAGCTGTCAGGCTGCCAGGTGGCACCTCTGTCCTGAGTTTTATCTCAAATGGGCTGTGTTTCCCAACTCCTCACTTCTGAGGGACTATGGCTTTGACCCGCTCAGACCTTCTGGGGGATGGTCTTGCCAAGCCAATGGCCAGGTGCTGGCCCACCCCCAGAAACGTTCCAGAGATTGTGCTGCTGTCAATTCTCAGAGCCTGTGGCTGGGTGCCAGGCCACCCCCGGAAAAAGTTCCCATGATCTTGTAGCAGCAGCATGTCAGGGTTTATGGAAAATCACAACACACATCTGGCACCAGGCTTCACCCTTAATGTCCTTGTTCCAGAACCAACGAATATGGTTGTTCTCTGGGGTCTGCTGGGTCCAGGTGGCCTCACAGCCTCTACTAAATGTCCTCCCAGCAGGGGAACCGCTTCTCCCCATGGGGCCCGAGGACCCTTCAGACTTCGTTCTCTGCTCCTAAGGATTTGCACCAGAGCACTGCCAGGTATTGTGCTGCAGAGTTTCAGACTCTATGCTCCCCCTGTTTATAGGGTCTGAATGAAATTTAAACCCCCCCTTTCTCTCTTTTTTGTTCAGTCCCTGTGGCTGTTTCCACTTTCTCTCTAGCTGCTTTTTTTTTGGGGGGGGGTTGCTTTTTCCATACCCTCCCCCCACTCCATCCACTCTCTGCAAACAAAAACAGCTCCCTGCCCTCTGCGGCTTCTCTCTCCCACAGTTCACCATTTTGTGCTGAGTACCTGCTGAGTTCTTTGGTTCAGGTTGTGCATATTGTTGTGTTCATCCTCAAATCAGTTTTCTAGGTGTGCAGGACAGTTTAGTGTTGGTCTGACTGCATTTCAGGGACGAGAGATACAAAAAAACCTTCCATGCTATTCCACCATCTTGGCCTCTCTGGTTGCCTTTCATTTTGTTGGTTGTTTCCTATGCTGTGCAGAAACTTTTTATTTTGCTGTAGTCCCAATAGTTTATTTTTGCTTTTGTTTCTCTTGCCTCAGGAGACAATTAGAAAAATTGCTACATCGGGTACCTGGCTTGTTCAGTTGGTAGGGCATGTGACCCTTGATCTTGGGGATGGGAGTACAAGCCCCCACACTGAAAGTAGAGTGTACTTTAAAAAAAATGTTGCTAAGGCCCAGTGTCAGAGAAATTACTGCCTGTGCTCTCTTCTAGGTTTTTTATGTTTTCTGCCATTTAGGTCTTTACTCCCTTTTGACTTTATTTTTGTGTAGTGGAAGAAAGTGGTCCAGTTTCATTCCTTTGCGTATAGGTGTCCAATTTTCCCAGCACCATTTGTTGAAGAGACTGTCTTTTTCCATTGCATTTTCTTGTGTCTTTTGTTGAAGATTAATTGATCATATAATCATGGCTTTGTTTCTGGGCTTTCTATCCTGTTCCATTGAAATGTGTCTATTTTTCTGTGCCAGTACCATACTGGTTTGACTACTACAGCCTTCTAGTATAACTTGAAATCTGGGATTCTAATACTTCTTTTTGTTTTGGATATTTGGGGATTTTTGTGGTCCATACAAAATTTAGGATTATTTGTTCTGGTTCTGTGTAAAATGCTGTTGGTATTTTAATAGGGATTGCATTAAATCTGTAGATTGCTTTGGGTAGTATAGACATTTTAATAATATTTGTTATTCCAACCCATGAGCATGAAATGTCTTTCCATTCCAAAAATTCATGTAATGTTAAAATCCTGGAGTTGATGAGAATATTTGAAAAAAAAGAGAACTGACCATTTTTGTACTTAATATAGGGAATTACTAAAGAGTATGCTATGAATCCTTAGATAATAAAAGCATTATTGAAATATAAACTGATTCAGATTCTGTGTCTCCCTTTCTCTCTGCCCTCCCCTGCTCACACTCCATCTCTCTTTCTCTCAAAAATAAATAAACATTAAAAAATTTTTTTAAAAAGTCGGGGGGCGCCTAGGTGGCTCAGTCAGTGAGTCATGATCTCACCATTTGTGAATTCGAGCCCCACGTCAGGTCCTGTGCTGACAGCTCAGAGCCTGGAGCCTGCTTCAGATTCAGTGTCTCCTTCTCTTGGCCCCTCCCCTGCTCACACTGTCTCTCTCAAAAATAAGTAAATATTTAAAATTTTTTTTGAAATAAAACTGAATTCTATATAAACTCAAAATTTTAAAAAGATTCATGTACAATTTGAACAGTTAAATGTCAACTAAATATAGTAAAAAAATGTATAGTCTTCTTACTGCACAGATAGTACAGTAGACAACATTTTTCCAAAGCATTTCATAAAATGCTGTTATATGAAAAAGATTTTATGGGCATATACATTGGGGGAATAATGAGTTAAGCACACCCATGCTTCTCAGAACTTGTAATGTGCAACTGTGCATTGTTAATCTCAATCTGTTTGGGTTAAACATATTAGCCAGCATTCCCCAAATTTGTATGACTACAGATCCCAGCTGTTTCCACTTCTTTTAAAACCACTGTTAGTGGGACACACTTGGAGAATGCTGCTCCGAAGAAAGGGTAGGATTGAAGGACAATAGAGGTAGACATCCTAAACATAGTTAGAGAGATTTTATTGTCTGTGACCTTGAAAGTCATCACTTTTGTATTTTTTATATTCACTTAAAACCCTCATAAACTTTCAAGGTTAGGAAGGGCAAGTGCTGTGTGAAAGGAGCAAATCAAAACTGGCCCCAGGCAAAATGATGAAGTAAGCAAAGTATTTTTGGCTTTTTACCTTCAGTATCATCACATTTTCTTTCTACTATTGACAACTCACTTAGGTTGTCATCCCTCCTCACCATACCAGGATCTTGCTCTAAAACCCTTTCCCAGAGGGTGTTTAAACATGGCCAATTATACCTGCCTTCTGCTCTTTTCCCTGAAAAAGAGCCAATTTCTGCTAAGGATACACCACCTCTGGGAGCACTTTGATTGCATTGTCTTTTAGACTGAAAGCTCTGTCTGGGGCCTTAACAAATGTGTGTACTCATGGCAGTTTAGGCCTTGTAGCAAAAGTAAGAATTTCTGCTTTCGGACAGAGAGCCCTGCTGGAAGGCTATCAAAATAAATCTCATTAGTCACCTTCTATTTTGCCTACTATTAACACCAATACTAGAAAAAATATATATAATTTTTCAGGAAAAATAGAAGTAAATAAGGCTATAGAAATTGAAAGGCCTGAGAGTTAGGGGCTTGGGTTTTAGTCTTGTCTTTGTTACCAACTGGTTAGCACGTGATGTTACAGAGCCTCAGTATTGCCACTTGTCCAATGGGGATAATTCTTTCACTGGACCATGAAGATAGCAAAAGGAGACATATCAGCAGTTATGAAAGTGTTTTGAACAGTCTCAGGCAACATGATATTCTTTCAACAACTTTAGTTTGCAAATAAAGAAATTCGAGTGGTGCCTGGGTGGCTCAGTCAGTTAAGCGACCAGCTTTGGCTCAGGTCATGATCTTGCAGTTTGTTGAGTTCAAGCTCCACATCTGGCTCTGTGCTGACAGCTTGGAGACTGGAGCCTGGAGCCTGCTTCAGATTCTGTGTCTCCCTCTCTCTCTGCCTCTCCCCTGTCCTCTCTCTCTCTCAAAAATAAACATTATTTCCTTCTTTCCTCTTCTGTCTTTTCCAGATGCATAAATGCATCTGGAGTCTTTGTATATCTCACTTAGCTTTTCCATCTCTCCAGGCTGCACTGCCAAGGACATCTGCTTCTTCCCTGCCATCTATTTGCCCACAGCCTTTTAAAAAGCTTTCTAGACACTATTACTTCAGAAATTTCACTCCCTAAATCATATTAAAACACACCTACATTAAATATAATTCAGATGCAAAATAATTTATAAAGGATTTACCTTTGCATAGTTCATTTAATACAGGAATGATTTCTTAATAAACATGGGCTCTTAGGCAGTTTCTAGATTTGAATCCCAGACCAACCATTTACTGGCTTTGTGACTATGAACAAGGTATAATCTCTTTGTGCCTCAGGTATCTTAACTGAAAACCAATGATGATAAATGAGCTACCTGAGAGGGTTAGTTTGAACAATAACCGAGCTCATAAAGTGTTTTAAGAGTTATTAAAAGGTTACCAATTGTGTAATATTAGTTGAAGATATACTGATACTCTTTGGAGTATTCTTTCAACTTCCCTTATCTTTGAAGTCTTTTAAAATAAAAAAAAATGAGAAAACACTCCTTCCCAAGATGCAGCTGTTGACATTAATATTATTAATGGTTGTTATTGGAAATCAGTATGCATACCTGGAAATTCTTTGGAAGTAAAAACATCTAGCCTCTAAAAAAATGTTTCAAATGTAATTAAAATGTATTTTAACTTTAATAATTTATTAAATGTCATAATTAACTATTGTCATATTTTCTGGACATTTAATTAAGTAAGCCTTTATTAATTTGAAATTTTTAGTGTCTGTATTTTAGATACAATAAACCTTACCTTTTTGCCTTTCAGTTCTTTAATGTTTCCCAGAAAAGTAGGTCCCTGAAAAGTTGATAGGCTCTGAGAGGAAATGCCCTGCCTGTTTACCTCTAATTTTTTTTTATGCAATAGATATTAAGCAATGAAGGTAGAGTGCAGTTAAACATTTTAAATCTTCTTCTTTATTTCATTGAGGTCAGTATCTTAATAAAGAGCCAGGTATGCTGCCACATTGCAAGGTGACAAGTGCAATGGGAACAACAATACCTATGGTGCAAATCACTCTAAGAGATGCTACAGGGAGACAATCAAAAAAGACAAATGAGAAAACCTTATTCAAATGGCAGCACCTATCTGGCATTCAGGGCCCTCATTCTGAAATTCCAACTGAGGCTGCAGAATTAACCTTACATGAGGTCAAGACAGCTGGATGAGTGCCAAGATATCCATTTAGAAACCAGAAGAGTTAGTTCAATTGACTCAGAGAACTTGTATTACTGAGTGGAACTGGACCCAGTGCAGACGTTGATTATGATTTTCCTATGAGCAGAATGTGAGGTTTTATACTTGGTGGTGATTGAGTGATTAAATATCTTCTGTCTTTTTATGAGAAATTACTTTGGCCTATTTTCTTAAGCTTGCAGTCTTTATAGTCTCATTTCACTGATTTCTTATTTCAGGCACAGTCAGATCTGACATTAATACCAAACTTACTTAATTGGTGAGTCAGTCAAAAATCACTTTCCTGGCAAGCAGTAAAATGAAGTCCAAGGAGACAGCTGGTCTAGAAGGAGATAAGTACCTGCTGGAGCAGGAAGAGAAAGGAAAATCTACAGGAAAAGGAAGGGAATAAATCTATCAAATGTACTATGGCTTTTGCAGTAAAAATCAAACTTCTGTAAGGAACATGCTGTTATCTGATGGAACGCTAGGAAGAAGTTAAGGATCGAGTTAGAGAATATGATGCAACAGAAAACAAAATGAGCAACAACTTTATGAGAAAGGAACTATATTACACACTACTTGGCTTTATACTGAACAACAGTCAGAATGTGAATATTAATTAAGTAAAAATGATGATTCTATTATACCAAGAAGATAGAAGAAAGAAAATAGGCATGATCACCAAGTAAATAGGATGGTGTTAAGAAGATAAGTTGTCAGAGCACTTGGGTGGCTCAGTCTGTTAAGATTCCACCTCCTGATTTGGGTTCAGGTCATGATCTCAGGGATCCTGGGTTCCAGCTCCACATCAGGCTCTATGCTGACCCTGCAGAGCCTGCTAAGGATTCTCTCTCTCCCTCTCTCTCTGCCCCTCCCCTGCTCATGCTTTCTCTATCTCTCTCAAAAAATAAACTTAAAAAAAAAAGATAAATTGCAGAAAAGAAAGTCATTAGTGGCCTAAAAATAGTGAGATTAGATTTTTGAAAAATATGAGGTAAACACTGTAAATGTTTTAAATAAATGGAACCATGGAAGAGAAGGTGCCATTTAATTTCTTTTTAAAACTGTACATGTAATTATTAAATATTTTTAAAGTAAGGAGAATAAGAAAGATAATGTTATTTCTATAACTTCTTTGGTTTCATTTTCTTATCTCCTGCATCTTAAAAAATTATTGGTAACATATCAATCAATGCTGGTTGAGGAGGTTAATTTAATATGCCTTTTATAGAAAGAGTTCATACAGGTGAAATGCTCAGAAAGGTAACAGAATAGATATAGTGAGTGCTCAGCTTAGCAGTTCTGAAGGATTAGGGCCTGACTGTAGCTTTTCAATAGAAAAACAGTGGACCTCCATTCCAGGTCTTACAGACAGAAGTGGGAGCACGGAGGGGAGAGAAATCTTTTCCCATTTAAGTATGAGTTGTTAATTGATTCCTTTTCACATTTCTAAAATACACATACATTGTTTGCTTTTAATTCCAAAATACAAATGCATTTCCTCTTTTAACAGGACTTTCGCCACAAGTGTTCTATTTATATTACAAGGTTTTGAGTGCTTTCCTTCCCCTGCAAATTCTGGCTTTCTAGGAATATGGTCTGTTACCTTGTAACAAGGGAGCAGTATTCAGCGTGTGAAAAATGTAGTTAATTGTCATTAAAAGCTCAGTTGATGGAATGGACATCACAAATGTCAGGGTACATGAATATCTGAATTTCATTGCTAAGAGATGCTTTCATTACCACCACATTAGTCAGTGATAGCTGCTTAAATGTGTTGGCAGTTTGTTGATGCAGAACATCTGGCTACATTGTTTTGATTGCTAGGTGACCGAATCTTTTCTCATGCCCGCCAAGAACAATGTCAGTAAATCAGATTCCCAGTTGTTGTTAATTATCTTTTCAGGGAAAGTGGTAATGGAGTCATAAAATTAAAGAATTAGAAAGGATTAAAAGAAGTCATTAGGTCCAATGGCCTTCTAATATTTGCCCCTATATTACTTATTACCTAAGAGGTTCTCCTAGATGAACTTGGGGCATATCTTACTAAAAAATGTTATAATATCGTCATTTTTGTCCATAGCATGAATTGACAATTTAGTATGATGTTTTTCATCGATGTTCCATTAAAAGGTGTTTGAATCTCTCCATTTAATTCTCGTAACTTTTACCATAGCAAACAGTTGCCCACTGTGTGCAAGATATATATTTTTTTCTTTTCTGAAGTATTTCTCAGATTGAGGACAAAGGAGCACTATGGTTCCCTAATGTCCAGGGAAGATTTCATTCAAACACCAAAAAGCTAGATGTCAACTTTATGTTTAAAATTTCTATGTTTTTTAATTCGGAAAGAAAATTTTAAGTGTATAGGACACACAGGAAGTTGTACAAAAACCTTTAAAACTGGCAAAGGAATTTTAACTGTGGGAGGAAAAGAGAAAATTCTGATTCCAGAAGTAATCGATACAACCTACATAAATAATTCAGTCTACTCCTATTGGAATTAGCTCTTTATCTTTTAAAACACCCAGTGCATACATTAAAATTCATGACTATCCCTGCTCTAAAACAGTTGTTACGTTTATGATTACTTATGAGAATAAAAAAAAACACTAAATAACAAAACTAGTTCCCACAAGTTAGAAAGTAACATAATTGACATTTCCTGGTAGAACACTAGGCTTTTCAAAAAAAACCGAAAAAAAGTTTTAAGAAGTTCATCTCATTTCAGTGGGCCTTTAATTGGATGGAAGTATGATAATAAGAGCTTTTTGGCTTTTTCTTACAAATCTACAATGAAATGGTAAAAACAGAATCTTCTAGAAAATTGTGCCCCTTTTGACATTCAACATTTTTT
Organism: Acinonyx jubatus; assembly: GCF_027475565.1. Lineage (NCBI taxonomy): Eukaryota > Metazoa > Chordata > Mammalia > Carnivora > Felidae > Acinonyx > Acinonyx jubatus. The sequence continues at coordinate 84,310,272 of NC_069383.1, forward strand.
TCAGTAATAAAGAGGTGATAAATGCTTTTGAGGCCTGTCCTATCATCAAGAAAAGGATAAGTGGCTTACTTGTAGGAGGTCATTTCAACTTTCCAACCATCTGAATACCATTTAAGAAATGACCTTTTTCAGCATAAGAATCCTAGGTAGAACACTAGTTCCTGAGAAAAAAACATTTTCTGCTTGATCAATTAAACAGTAGGACTCATTTTTGGTGGGTTGTCAGAGCTCTTGCCCATTTTCTCCCCTCTTTCAGCATACTTAGTATCGAAGAGCCACTTTGCAGTACTCTTAAGAATGACTCTGTGCATTGTAATGAAAACCTTAAAAAATATTATTTTATTGTGAGGACAATGTGATCTACACTCAGACACACACACACACACACACACACACACACACACACACACACACACACGAATCCCCTAAAACAGCAGTCATACGCAAGGACTCCTGCAAACCAAAAACTTAGGACCTCTTGTTCAAAAAGTAGGGGGAAAAGAGGTGTTATTAAATATGCTAAAATATAATTCTATTTATCTTCTTCTTGTGTTCCTCTTTTGACTTATCATGGTGTTTTTTTTTTTAATTTCCTATTTAATGTTGTTCTAAGTTAAAATTTTAAATTATTAGCATGGATTTTACCATCCATTTTTACATGGTGCACTGTTGGTTTTAAATTCAAATACAGCATGATTTAACTGGTATGCAGAATCACAGAAATTACATAATTCATATCCTGTAGCTTCTATATGCACATGTACTTCATTCTTACCAGAATAGTGGAAATGCTGAACAAAATTAACTCATCTGTTTGTATTTTACTTCTTGATATGTGCACATCGTACCCACAGTCTTTAATTTCAGCTTATTGATGAGTAAGGATGAACTAAAAGGAAAAAAGACTGTGGGTTGCCCTATTTTTACCTTTCCTTTCGTATCCTCATTATCAGCATAAGTGATCAGCTACTAAAAGGAAGTAATACAAGTAAGAAAGGCTACAGTAAGGTTCCTTGATCATTTGTGTTTCTTAGAACACCATGCCTTCGTTCTGCATTCAAAGCAAATTCTGTTTCATATGGAAAGCATGGCCTTTCTGGGCTGTCAACACCTTTGCTTACTCAGCCATAAACAGAACATAGTTACCATATACTCTCCCTTTGAGTCTTGTTGATACTCTGGGATCACTAGAATTGTGTGCTCATGGGGACATTATGAGCCCTGTGTTTGAATGAGACAACAAGGATTGGGTAACAGACCCTCATATTACACAATTTTCCGTGGCTTATACCCATGTTCCATTGTCCCACCAGACATCAATTATAAAACATAAGGTCAAAGATAAAATTATTAAGAACTTTAAGATGGTTGCAGAGGAACATTAACCCAAGGCTGGGGCCTGAGCATGTGGCCATGTTCTAGTTCACAGGCTGCATGCCCAGGAAGCTAGCTGCCGTCCTAACAGGAGCCCTAGACTTGTATTTCATGAGGGCGTCAATGTGCAGGTGCTTTCCTCCTCCCTCCTCAAGAGCAAAGTGAAATAGGGAAAATACCCCCAAAAGATGTTGATAAGTACTTTCATAGCACCTTTTTAGAGGTGCTTGAAGTATTTGGCACCAACACAACCACATGAATACTGAAAATAAAAATGTTCAGGGTAGTTTTCAGAAAAAAGTAAACTGAAGGGAGATCATAGCAATTAATCAAAGGTTAAAATCAATCAGTAAAGTTACACTTTGATAAAACCATACTCCCACTCTATTGATCAAGGCCACTGTCAAGTGCTATTTTTAATTGAAACTACTCCTCTTAGATGGAAGTAGAATTCGAACCCTAATATTCATATGAAAGCCAGTGTTCTGTAAAATTTTTAGTATCAAACCTTAGAGACATCTTGTTTGTGCTCTATTGATACTGCCTGTATTTACACTTATGTTCTAGAGACTGAATTGTGAGCCTTAATAAAATATCACAGTACTGCTGTAGAATTCAGTATTTGCCTCATTATGTTTCAGCACATGTTATAAAGTTTGGTAACATGTTAGACTATAGACATGAGCCACCACACATCTAATTTATTATATTAAAGATGGGCACACCATTGACACTGGGTGGGGGGGGGGGTGCAAACATGATGCTTGCAGTTTTGTTGCCTGTCTAGAAGAAAAGAAAGGACAAAACATTGAAGCTAAGGAGCTAAGAATAGTGTCTCCTTCTCCAATTTTGAGATAAATAAGGCTTGTCAGGGCCATAGGATAATAGACTTGATTAACATGATAAATGGCACAGGTGTGGGAGAACTATCTCCCTAACACTATCTCCCAGCTTTACTGGATGAAGAATGTTGGGCAAGCTATTGTCTAAAAGCATAGTTACTCTAATTGCACTGTACATTTTGCCTCATCTGTTTGATTGCTTGTTTTCTGGCCCACAGCAGAAATATAGTCACCATCACAATACAAAGTATACCATACACACAGAATATAAATGTGTTATAGCCACGCTACCTTGGTATTTGCCTCTCTGGTGAAATTCAGGCTTCCTGGAGACACTTACCCTTTTGGAGCCTTGACATTGACTCAAGAATTGCCTAGCTCAGAACTGGGAACCTCAGAATGGCTGGACTTTGTGTTTACATTATTTATTCATTCACTCATTCAGTCACCTGATATTTATTCAGCAACATATATGTGCAAGGCACAGTCTTAAGCAGATTACAAATACTAATCACATACGAATCTTTAAAGAGCATTAGAGGTGGACATAAGACATATGTGGAGATAACTATCTCATACAGTACAAGATGGAAATTAGAGCAAATCCCTCTCCACCTCCCCCCCCAAAAAAAACCACATATATGTAGAAGCTCAGAAGAGAAGATGAAATGCTTTCTCTAATGTGCAGATTACATGATTTTGTATCAGGCAAACTAGCTGCAATCAAAACCCATGAGACAAATGAAATAGTCCCCAAATTTCATGTATAACAAAGTTAGCCAGTTAAAGTACAATGGGAAAACCCTGTTCGTAATGGCCAAGAAACACACACACACACACACACACACACACACACACACCCCACATTTAGTAATACACTTAACAAGGAGAATGTAGACATTTTGAGATAGAAGGAATAGAATTTCAGGTGAAGGAAGCAGTATATGTAGAGGCACAGGAACTGAGAAGTGAACAGTTGTCATAGATGAGAAACAGTTTGTCCTTTAGAGCAGTGTTTCTCAAATTGCAGTGTGTGTATGATTACCTACAAAGCTTGTTAAAACTCACATTCTGATTCAGTAGGTGTGTTTCACAAGCCCTCAGGTAGCAATGCCAATGCTGCCAATTTATTGACCACACTTAGAGTAGGAGGGGGTTCTCTCTCATAACCAGAGAGAAGCTAGGTGGAAACTTTAGAACAATGAATGTGGGCTACGAAGTTTGGACTTTATTATGTAGAAAAAAAGATGTCTGAAAACAGATTATTTTCATCAATCCTGAACTCTTTTTTAAAAAAATATTTTTAATGTTTATTCATTATTGAGAGACAGAGAGAGACAGGGTGTGAGGGGGGCAGAGAGAGAGGGAGACACAGAATCCGAAGCAGGCTCTAGGCTCCAAGCTGTCAGCACAGAGCCTGACGCAGAGCTCAGACCCATGAATCACAAGATCATGACCTGAGCCAAAGTCGGGCGCTTAACCAACGTGCCACCCAGGCATCCAATCCTTAACTCTCTTAAAGTTAGTAAAGCAGCAGTGTTTAAGATGGATATGTTTTCCTAAACTGAACAGTGCTTCTCAAAGAATGATAAGCACCTATATTTTCCCAACTTAACTTAGAAGCTCTTGGTGAGTGGGGACCCAGGAACCTGCTTCTTAACAGCCTCCCATCTAGCTAGATGTTTTGGAATCACTGGACCAGATGGTCACCACAATTATGTAACTTCCTCAAATTTGTATTATCAAAGTCTTCATAGTAAGAGGTTTCTAGAAACCATATTGTAATCCAGCTTTTTTTTAATGTTTATTTATTTATTTTGAGAGAGACGGAGAGTGAGAGAGAGCAGGGAAGGGGGAGAGAGATGGAGAGAGAGAATCCCAGGCAGGCTCTGCACTGTCAGCATAGAGTCCCATGCGGGGCCTGAATGCATGAACGAGATCATTACTTGAGCCCAAATCAAGAATCAGAAGCTTAACTGAACCACCCAAGCTCCCCATAACCTAGCTTTCATGGATAATGCTTGGGTAGAGGAAGTTTGTATTATAAATTAAGTTCAAAAATAAGCCTGAGAATCAATAAAATGTCATGGTTAAGCAGAATTTATTTTGTGAATGCAAAGATGTTTTAATATTTAAGATCTGATTCCCCCCATCCCAGTTTTCCCTTTCTTAGTAAATTATACTACTGTATATCCATTTGCTTAACCAGGAACCAGAGAGGCATCCTTAATTCTGGCACCTTCTTCACCTCCCACATTCAGTCATTCACTACTTGCTGTAGACTCTACATTCCAAATGTATTCCAAATTTAGTTGCAGATCGTCTCCCCTCATTCTATGCCAGACAGTCATTATTACTTTCCTGCTATGAGAGCTCCCTAACTGGTCTTTCCACTCCTCCTTCACCTCTCTTCCCCACTACATTCTTCACAAAACACACAGAAAAAAGTTTTAAAATATAAATCCTATCAGTTTAATCCCTGATTAAAATTATTCAGTCGTTACCTGTTGCACTTTGTTTAAAATCCAAACTCCCTCCAATGGCTTGTAAGGCTGATTTGTCCCCTTCTGTTTCCAGTAATGCTTCAACCACTTGCCCACCGTCTTGTATTTTCCTAGACTGCATCTATCTGTTTCTTGCCTTGGGATATACACATATATTTCTCTCTTTGCTTGAATGATCATTTTCAGAAAGGCATTTCCTTTTTTGGAGGGGAGGGGAGAGAGAAAGAAGGCGTGAGTGAGCGAGGGGGAAAAGAACGAGGGAGAGAGAGGGAAAATCTCATGCAGGCTCCACATTGTCAGCTCAGAGCCCAAAGCAGGGCTTGAGCTCAACCGAAGCAGTGCTCACCTCACCCCAAGCAGGGCATGTGCTCACCCCATGCAGGCCCAAGCTTACCTGATGCGGGGCTCGAACTCACAAACCATGAGATCATGACCTGAGCCAAAGTCAGCTACTTAACCAACTGAACCACTCAGGCACACAAATAAAGGTATTTCCTAACCACTGTATAGAAGTATAGTCCCCCACACATCCCCAACTTTATTATTGCAGTGTCTTAGTTCCTTCTTGCATATTTTTCTGTATTTGTAGTTACACCTTTACTTCTTTATCTGTTCTGTGTTTATCCCCTCACTGTTTTGTAAATTCTGTAAAGGCAGAGGCTGTTTTTTTGATTCATCTTTGTAAATACAGCATCATATTTCTTTATTCAACAAATATTTGTTGAGTGTCTAAGACATGCAGGGTACTGTTTTAAGTTCTCCATATATAGTAGAGAGCAAAACAGATAAAAATTCTTGACCTCATGGCATTTACACTAGTTCTGGTAAGCGTTCAATAAATAGATAACGAGGTGAAATTTAAAGCATGTCAGATGGTGGTTAGTGCATTGGCAAAAAATAAGGTACAGAAAACAAAAAGAAATGTTGAATATGTGTAGGGTTTACTTTGTCAAATGGGGATGTGGAAGAGGTCTCATTCTAACATACAAATAGAAGAAAGAGTATTATATTTATATATATATATGTATGTATGTATGTATGTATATATATATAATTTTCATTTATTTCCATATATTTTTTAATTTCTTCTTTAGTTGCTAGGTTGACCTATGCATTCTTTAGTAGGAAGTTCTTTAACCTCCATGCATTTAGAGGATTCCCATTTTTTTTTCTTGTAGTTGATTTCAAGTTTCATAGCCTTGTGATCTGAAAATATGCCTGGTATTATCTCACTTCTTTTATATTTATTGAGGGCTATTTTGTGACCCACTATGTGATTTGTCTTGGAGAATGTTGCATGTGCACTCAAGAAGAATGTGTATTCTGCTACTTTTGGATGAAAAGTTCTGAATGTATCTATCAAGTCCGTCTGGTCCAGTGTATCATTCAAGGTGATTGTTTCTTTATTGCTTTTCTGCCTAAGTGATTTGTCCATTGTTGTAAGTGGAGTATTAAAGTCCCCTACAATTACCGCAGTCTTACCAATAAGATTGTTTATGGTTGTGATTGATTTATATATTTGGGTTCTCTCGAGTTGGGGGCATAATCATTAACAATTGTTTGCTCTTCTTGATGGGTAGACCCCGTAATTATGATATAATGTCCTTCTTCATCTCTTCTTATAGCCTTTGTCTGATATAATTATGGCTGATATCTAGTTTGTCTGATATAAGTATGGCTACTCTAGCTTTCTTTTGACTTCCAGTAACATGATAGATGGTTCTCCATCCCCTCACTTTCAATCTGAAGGTGTCTTCAGGTCTAAAATGACTCTCTTATAGACGGCATATAGGCAGATTTTGTTTTTAATCCATTCTGATAGCCTGTATCTTTTGATTGGGGCATTTGGTCCATTTACATTCAGAGTTATTATTGAAAGATATGGATTTAGTGTCATTGTGTTACCTGTAGGTTTCATGCTTGTGGTGATGTCTCAGGTCCTTTGTAGTTTTTGCAGCATTCCGTTCACAGAGTCCCATTTAGGATCTCTTGCAGGACTGGTTTAGTGGTCATGAACTCCTTCAGTTTTTGTTTGTCTGGGAAAGCTTTGTCTCTCCTATTCTGAATGATAGACTTAGAGGATAAGGATTCTTGGCTGCATATTATTCCTAGTCAGCATACTGAATATTTCCTGCCACTCCTCTCTGGCCTGCCAAGTTTCAGTGGACACTAGATGCCTGGGAATGGCTCCTCCTCCCTCCCAGGCACGTGTTCAGGATGGCAGGTCCCAATCTAGAGAAAGACCCACTACCCTTGATCATGTTAGAAATTGGTTATCTGTTTTTGTTTGTTTGTTTGTTTGTTTGCTTGTTTCCCAGTCCGTGGATTTTATCGTGTCCAAATACAATCCTACACTTCCACAGTCTTTTTTTTTTCTCTTCCTTTTGTCTCTCCACAGAAGGGGATCCCTCTCCTCTGTGCCTATGCTGCCCATTTTATCTCTCTCAATTCGCAATCATGCACCTATGGCCTGCCAAGTTGTCCCCATGGGCCCCTGGGATCTTTCTGT